>NW_028227261.1:107857500-108050000 GCF_978045245.1 Mus caroli | reverse complement strand
ATTTGCAACAATTTATTAAAAATCGATACCATGCAGTGGGGCAAGAGAAACGCCTCATTTACACTTGATTCTGCCAGTTCCGGTCTAATTGAAAGCAGTCGTGTGTGTGTGTGTGTGTGTGTGTGTGTGTGTGTGTGTGTGCACTAGCGTCACTGGAAGATGCCCTTGGGCGGAAGCCTCTAGGAAATGGATCGTGTGTTTGCTGCATATAAAAGAACAGAACCAGTAGATAGCCAGAATCACTTTGTGGGGCTTGTTAATTGCAGAGAAATTAAAAAAAATGTGGGTGAACCTACAGGATCAGTAGACAGAGATGTATCTTGTGGGTTAACCTAGAAGACGGAGCACAGTTCGGAGTCACAAGGAATTACAGACGCACGCTCACCTCCGACAATCCAATACTTTTGTTTTTTGATTTTTGTTTTTTTGTTTTTTTCCTGCTATGCTGGAGTAATATTTCTACAGGTTTTTTTTGTCTGTATACATTATGTACAGTTAATTATCTTTCCCTTTGAAAAAAAATAATGCGGTTTTTTAAAATGAAATTTGGTTTTGGTGAAGTCGAAAAAGCAAGGGAATACTGGTTAACACACACAGTGAGTGACGACATGGAGTTTTGGTGCCTAAACAGAGAAGGACATCAACTTGACCTGTGATGTGTTGACATTTTTTTCCCCCTTAAAAAGCTACAGAACCTCCGTAACCTCTCTTTGAGGGAGGGGAAGGGAGAACTATGTGACATGAACTAGGGTGTTTCAAAATGTTGGCGATGGTGATTCCCGTGGGCCCTTTGTCACAGCCTGGTGGTTGACAGCAGTGTGTTCCTGACTGCGGTGGTCTGGGAAGAGATTATTGCCTGCCCGTTGAAGCTGCCTTTAGGATTTCTTTAGGGAGTAAGCAAACCACGCATTTGTGCAGATGTCTCTGGACGGTGCCATTCAGGCTTTTAGCAAAGAATGAACCTATCAAGGACTGTCAGAAGAGCCTCCCTCTGATTGGGCTGTTCTGTTCCTAGGTAGAGGGCCTTGCAGGAAGTTTCTCTGGGCCGCACTGTACCCCCAGCTTGTGGGAGGGCTGAAGGTCATGGTCATTGCTAATACCTCACAGGTCAGAGCTGCTTCACAGTGGAAAGCTATCCTGGATGAATGAGATCAAGTGTCCATCCTCAGAGTGACCCTGTGAGGTAGGCAGGATGGGTGTTATTTCAACCCCAGTCTGTTACAGAGGGGAAACTGAGGCTCAGAGAGACACTGGTGACTTGCCCAAGGTCACGGAGAGAGTCTGAGGGGACTGAGGACTCAAATCCAGGTCTGACTCCCAGGCTGGTGCTCTTTGGGGTTCAATTACCAGGGAAGTATGTCGTGATGGATGAGAACCAGCCTGCTGATGGACCACTTCAGTGACACCCTAGGCGGGCACTCATAGGTTGGGGCTGGAGGGGCACTGGAGGGCTACTCTTCTGGAAGCCAGGGAGCCCTGGGCCAGCAGCTCTAGCTCAGGAACACAGAGATGACTTTTAGCAGAATGCCCCTGATTCACTTTGGTCAAAAACAAAGTCAGTGGGGGAGGGGGGAATCCCAGCAGCCCTTGGGCCCCCATGGGAGAGGTTAAAGTGCACAATCTTTCTTTATCGTGTTTTCTGGGAGTAGACATTCCATGGTTAGCTCGGATGGTTCCCTTTATTACCAGGAACCCTAAATTTGAACACAAGGACACAGCCGACACAGTGGGTGCATGACAGACAGACTGTCGGTTGCATCCTGCAGAGCACGTCTGCAGTGCGGTGCCCTGAATCCCCACAGTCCCCAGAACGGGTGTTATTGTGTTAATGTGTGGCATTTATCAGAGAGTAACAAACATCTCTCTTCTGATGGATGTTCCCTGGGAGCATGCGCAGCTGCCTGCTCTGGTCCCCCAGCCCCAGGGCTGTGCCCGTCTGCCCTTCCTGATGACTCCCTGTTCCAGGGAGGCGGAAGTGGGCTGGGCCAGCTGCTGGGGACCTGGTGGCCCTGCTCACCTTCTCCCCCAGAGTGGAGAAGGGCTGGTGTGTGGGGGCGGGCACCACCGATGACGTGTGTGCAGAGTGCAGAGGGCCATTTCTGCAGAGCCCTTGCTCTGGCCACTTGGCGAGGATAGCTGGAGTCTGAGGCCTCTCTCCTTTGTCTACAGTTTGATTTGTTTTTGCAAGATTCAGACATCCCAACTCCTCTTTGTTTGCAGACGCCAAGGAGAAGTCATTGCCATTCCTCTCCCTCGTGAGAGTAAGACCGTCGCAGATAAGGCTCGAGGTCGGTGCCGAGTCCCTCTCTGCCCGAGCGCCATTCCAGTAGTCTGGAGAGGCAGCATGGTGCCCAGCTTCTCGCCGCCGTCAGCGTGCCAGTGGCAGGCGCCTTGGCCCAGCATGGTGCTGTCCCGGTGAGGCCCGGCCCCAGGCCTCCCTGCCCTACAGGCCCGAGACCATGACTCGGAAGGAGGGTGGTACGTGTCTGTGGCGAGGGCTGGCTGTAGGACTGACACAGGGGCTGACGCAGCTGGCGTCCACGCCTCCAATGGATGGGAGGTAGGCGTGGTGGAGGATGGGGAGCTGGAGGGACAGCCGGCGCTGGATGCTGCAGGGAAGACAGGGAGAGTTAGTGAGGGCTGGCTGCTCTCCTGGAAGTTTCTTGCTCCTATTTTGACCATAAAAAAAAATCTGATGGTAGGTAGGAGTCTGTGTCCCCTTAAATGCAAGATCTGTTGGCTCAATTGTTTAAGCTCGTCTTCAGACATGAAGCAGGCATTTGACGGGGTCCTACTATTGGAAATAGCCCAGAAGAGTAGCAGTACCAAGATTGAATCTTGCTACCTCCCTATCTTCCCACTGAGGCTCACTGGTTAAACTATCATGGCAAAATTAGGAGGACTCAACCAATGCTTCACACAACAGCACTCATCTCGAGTTACACAAGCCTCCGAGTGATGTGGCTTTCAATTCCCGCCCCCCAGCTGCTTGCTCCCTCCTCCCTGCCGTCTGTCACGGCTGTACCCAACAGCCAATACTTCCCAGCAGTTCCTCCCTGACCTTACAGGTTCTTCGGTGATTAACCTTGTCATCCCTACATTGGGAGGCAACAGAAGGGGGGAAAGGACACACCCTGAAGTAGCTGCGACCTTCAGGGCTCTTAAGATCTCTGCAAACGCGCTGAGTGGATTATCTATCGTTTTTTTTCCCCATCCTGCCCTCTGGTGGCTCATTTCCCTGACAACACACTTGGGGTGTTCTTCTATATCTCTGCCTCTGTGGAATCTTCTTCCTCTGGAGTTCACGGCCACGTTTAAGTATCATCCTCTTTGTGCTACTTTCTCTGGGAGTGAGCCCCTTCCTCCTCAGAGTCCCCAGAGCTCTTGGGAAGAAGCCAGAGGAAGCCGGCACGGGACTGGGAGTGGGAGGAGGTACCGGCATGCTACAGATGGCTATGGCAGAGGGCTAATAAGGGAAAAGGGAGCTGTCCTCCGGTTCTCTTCTCCTGGCCACATCCTTAAAGCCTCAATGCCGGTCAAGTCAGTGAGTCACTTTAATATTTAGTAAGTCTGTTTATAGGGAAAGTGTCAAGGGGGTGGCTTCTTGCTCTCAGTATCATTTTTGCTGGATTTTGCATTGCAGTATCTCTCAGGCTACATTCCAGTATCCAGGTTCTCAGGTGCAAACCAAACCACATCAAACGGAGATCCTCACAAAGAAAACAAACAACAACAACAACAACAACACCCCGGGAAACAGAGAGCATAGCATTGCACTGCCCCCACCTAAGGCAAAGAAAGGCACAGCCCTCTGCAGCTTGTTTAGGGAAACACCAGCTAAGCAGCGCCAGGGAGGCTGGGACCTTGCTTCTGTGGAGCCACGAGGCTCTGTGGTGGAGGTGCTCAATCCCAGCAGGGTGTACCCCAGAGCTTACTCAGAACTTGATGGTTTCCAAGATGTGTGGGTGCTTATGCAGTGCACCCCTGCCCTGAAAGGACCCGTGGCCCAGAAAGACTTCCCAGATACATCAGCGTTCACAAAAGAGAGTGCTGGGCGCTTTGTAGTTGTGACTCAAACTGAGAATCAGCCTGGTAGGTACTGAGGGCATTCTAAATTCATAGGAAGAAAAACACCCATGGCTCTCCTTGCTGAGATCAGAGACAGTGGAGGGAGTCTGGGACCAAGTCACCTTCCTCCCTGATGGCTAAACTCTCTCACAGCTAAAGCTTCGTGTCTTCTGGCTTTTGGAATATAGGGAAACGAAGCTGGCCAGCGTTGGCATTGGCTGTGGGGGTAGCATTGAATGGGCTAGGTGACTTTGCCAGTTCCTGTCTGCTTGCCACTTCCCAGGAAGCTGCTTTCAATAAGTTGGGATGAGCTAAGGTCGCTGTTGGGGACAGAGCTGAGATGTTCAGGCCTTTGATTTCTTCTCTTGACCCATCTTACTTAAATTGACAGCCCCTCCCCCATTTCATTTCTCTCTAAGCACCTAATATGAGCACACACTGTGCCTTGCCTTTTTAATTAAGTAGTTAGCCTACCAACTAGAATGGAGACTCTACGAGGTATGGGCAGGGTGGAAGGAAGGTATCCCTGTTTTGGACGCTGCGTGTCGTCAGCATCTGCCTGGCACTAATAGATTTCATTTATCAGTCTGCATAAGAGTCTCACAAGGTTCCAGCTTGCACACAACCAAAGCAGTGTGTTCTGGTGGAGAACATTTTATGGTGGATTTAATGTTGGACAGTACTGAGTTCAAATCCTACTTCCTGCTTTCAAGTACTGGGCGAGCTTGTTTGGGTCCTCACCCCCTTTTGGATATCAGTTTCCTCGCCTGTCAAAGGAGCATCGTACCTATGGCTGCATCCCTGGGTCATGCAGAGCTCGGATGAGATAGCGGCTGTGAAACTGCTGTGCACACTGGAGACAGCTGTGCCGGGGCAGCGTGCACGTGAACATGGTTCTTCTGGGGAAGGTACTTACTGCTCTGGGGAGTTGATGTCCTCTATGGGGTCTTTGCATGTTCTTGAGGGCTCTGTTGTGTTCCACTGGAGCTGGGGATTTTGATCGAGGTGATTTTTTAGAATGGCCTTTCCTCCATCTGTTGAAGACAACATCACAACTTTTGTTAGGTTGTTTTGTTTTGTTTTAAAATCAATCATGAGACCTTGAGGAGGCTGTCCATGGAGTAACAGAGTCCACCATCCCGCTTCCTTCTCTGAGTCAGAGTCTGGACCCATGCGCTCAGGAGCTGCTACCCATGGACAACAGCCATGGGCTGCTTGAAGTGTGCAGCTGGCCTCTCTTCTTTCCACTCAAGAAAAAAGAAAACAGCAGGGAGGAATCAAGTGCACCAGTGTGTGCCATGCAGCCTAGCCTGAGGAAGTCTAACACTAAAGTCCTCTTTGGGCATGGGTGTCCAGGGAGAAAGGGGAATGTCCTCTATGCTATGGTTTGGATAAAATTCACAAAAAATAAATTGAATAACAGTAGACTGTTGGTATCAGGACCTCTGAAACCTGTGATAGCACATAGGCAAGACCCGCAGACCTGTTGCCAAGGCAACAGTCACCATATTCCCAGAATCCACTTGGCTCACCTCTAACCTTTACCTGTGTTACATCACCACCCATATATAAAGATCCCCCCGTCACCACCTCTCTTCTCCGCTTCTCTTTCTGCTGCCACCTTGCCTCTTTCTCTCCAGATAAACCTCTTACAAGTGGAACTGCTTTGGCCCGGTGTGCTATGTTTAGAAGCGAGCCGCTATTCTAACACATCAGTAGACTACTGGTGGGGGTAGCAATTGCTGCATCTTTACTGAGAAGCCCGGTCAGTGTTTGTCAACCAGTAAAAAAGGCAGTGCTCCTCATCCATCAACCTTGAGGACTGAACTCAGCGTCTTGTGTATGCTGGGTAAGCACTTCAGCACTGAGCGACAGCCCTGGTCTTAAAAAAAAAGAGATTATTTTGTTTTATATTTGTATCTGTGTGTTTGTCATGAGCGTGTCAGTGTCCAGGGAGACCAGGGGAGGGCACCAAGTCCCTTGGAGCTGGAGTTACAGGAGGCTGTGAGTCTCCTGTGGGTGCTGTGTCCTCTGCAATGTTGGGCCAAAAATCTACAGCCTAATGGAAAGACCTGAGCCTGACTTGAGCCCGGGGACCTGCCGGGGACCTGCCTCGCTCACTTTTGTACTAGGATCTGCTTAAACCCGCCTTTGCCTAGCTTCCGCTGAGGGAGAATAACTTCATGGGCCCTGTCAATCACCCCATACCCTCCCCCTCCCCCACCTCCTAGTCATCTCACCCCACCAAAAATCCCCACCTCCTCCCTCAACCCTATATAAGCAAGAGGCTGATTTAATAAAACGAGTTCTTGCTTTGACAAGACTCCTGGCCCCGTGTGTTTCTTTTGGGCCTTTGACACTTGCCATCCCCGTCAGCCCCGGACTGACTCTGCTAGACGGGGTTCTCTCCTCTCTCCTGGACCTACCAGCAAAGAGCTGACACTGCAGGAGTAATAAAATGTTCTTATGTGCTGAGCCAACTCTCCAGCTCCTTTGTATTATCATTCCAAGGCAGTGTCTTACAATGCTGCCATGGCTGGCCTTCAGCTGGTAATCCCTCTGCCTCCGCCTTCTAAAGAGACGGGATAGATGTATAACTCTGGCCAGAATTCCTGCTTCTGGGAAGTATCCTAAGGAAGAACTCAAGGCATGAGTGAGGACATGCATAAGATGCTCGGCTCAGCCTCATATAATATTGAGATGTGGGTGCCCATCTGAGTCTGCCCAGCAATAGTGAGCTAGTCACCGAAGCTCTGTGGACTCCACTCAAGAGAATGCATGGCTGCATACCATAACCAAATAAATCCCTCCTCGAGCTTCCAAAACATCTGGAGACAGATGTGGAGTCTGTATCCCACCCAAGAGATTGTGGTTGTCTCGGTAGAGCTGCACATTGGTTCCTTTGCTTAGTTTCTGCTGCCCTGGGGGATGGTATAGGTACGTGATTTTGCATCCATTAAAGTGGTCCCCATTATTCACGGCTTCTGCATTTGCAAACTCATTTACTTTCTCAAATGGACTTGCCACCCTGCCATCAACACTCCAGATGCACCTTGGTCATTTGTTCATGCACACAGTGTGAGGATGTTGGAGCTGCCTGGCATGCAAGCTCCAACCTGAGGCGCGCCCCTCTTTGTGCAGCTTCCATACTGTTCTAGCCTTGCTTTAGTGGTGTTCAATGATACATTTTTGCTTTTTTCTATGGTCAGCTTTGCTGTCTCTAAAACATAGGTGTCAGGCAAGCTTCCGTCAGGCACAAGCTAGAGTGCTGCTGGCCATGCACACAGACCTGGCAAATGTACAGTGTGTGTTAGGAAGGTGACATGTACAGAACAAACATGTACCGAAAAGATATTGATGGGCTGACAGAAATGCCAACCTGGGAGGAGCTCACAGGAGTCTCACCTGGTCCTTCCCGTGGAGCATTGGTGTTTGCTAGTATTCTGTGACCTTACAGAACATACCTGCCCCAGTGCCCGACTAACAAGAATCAACTGCATATGCCCAGTGCTGGTGCTGTGGTTTGAACATGTCCTTTTAAGTTAACGGTCTCCCTCTCCCTCTCCCCCTCCCCCTCCCCCTCCCCCTCCCCCTCCCCTCCCCCTCCCCCTCTTTCTTTGAGATGGGATGTTATTATGTTGCCCAGGCTAGTCTTGAATTGCTGGGCTCAAATGGTCCCCTTGCCTCAGGCTTCTGGGTTGCTATAGGCACACACCTCTGCACACAGAAACAGAACGATTGTGATAAGAGGTGGTGACTTCAGAGGTGATCACGTTTCGAGGGCGGATTCCTTAGGGAAGGGTTTAGTGCTCCTATAAAGGGGCTCGAGGGACAGGGTTTGAGCCTTTTCTGTCCCTTCTCCCTGCGAGGACACTCTTCTTCTCTCCCAGAGAACAAAATGGTCCAGTGACTATGTCATCTCAGAAACAGATGCAAGGACCTCTCTAGACACTGAGCCTACCAATTCCCTCATTCTGGACTCCCAGCCTGCAGAGCTACGAGAAAATAAATTTATGTTATGGCTTTTTCTTCCTCTTCCTCCCTCTCTCCCTTGCTCTTGTTCGCCCTCTCTCTCTCCTTCCTTCCATTGTTCCCTTCCTTCCTCTTTTTCCTTCCCCCTTTCTCTTCCCCCCTCCTCCCTCCCTCCCTTCCTTCCTCTTCCTTCTCCACCTTCTCCATCTTCTGTGTGTGTGTTGTGTGAGTGTGTTGTAGGTGTGTGTGTGTTGTGTTGTAGGAGTGAATGTTGTATGTGTATGTGTGTTGTGTTTGTTGTGTTGTATGTGTGTTGCATGTGTGTGTGTTGTGTTGTGATGTATGTGGATGTTGTGTTTGTGTGTGTGTTGTGTTGTATGTGTGTGTGTGTGTGTGCTCATATTGTGGGTGTCATTCCTCAGGCACCTTGTCATACACTATTGCTGTCATTCCTCAGGTGATGTGTACCTGACTTCCCAGGGCTTCCCTGGGGTCAGCTTGTCTCTGCCTCCCCTGTGCTGGGATGACAATGTGTGCCCTGACACTCGGCGGTTTTTCATGTGTGTTCTGAAGATTAAACTCAGTTCCTTCAAGCGCTTTACCAACTGCACCATCTCCTAGTCCCTATTTCTGTGGCACTTGACTGCCAAGATTGTGTTATTTGGTTATAACAGCACAGAAGCCAATACACATAGCCTGAAAGCCAACAGCAGAAAGAGGTTCAGAGCAATGTCCACTCCAAGCAGCTAGATTTGAGAAGATCTTCTTTCTTCCTCTTTTCTTTCTTTTAAAATTAGACATTCATTTTACTTTGTGTATGAGTGTTTTGCCTGCATGTATATCTGTACCATCACATGTGTGCTTGGTGCCCATGGAGATCAGAAGAGGGCACTGGATCCTCTGAAACTGGAGTTGTGGATGGCTTTGAACCATCAGATGGGAGCTGGGGAATCAAATCTAAGTCCCCTGTAAGAGCAACAAGTCCTCTCAACCACCGAGCAAGCTTTCCGACCTCTCACTGTTTGCTTAACAATATATAGTTTTGGGCAGAGGCAGGAATGTCTCTGTGAGTTTGAGGCCAGCCTGGTCTACAGAGTGAATTCTGGGGCAGCTAAGGCTACACAGAGAAACACTGTCTTGAAAAAAAAAATCAAAATAAAAAACCAAACTGACCAACAAACCAAAACCAACCAACCAGCCAACCAACCAAACAAACAAAACCCTACCAAACCCAAACTCAACCCAAACAAACAAAAGACAAAAACCCTGAAAAACAAAACAAAACAAAACAAAATCAATATATAGTTTTAAAAATCAGCATTTTACTGCATAGGCCAGGCTATCCTCAGGCTGATTAAGACCTCCCCCTTCTGGGACTTCTTACGAGCTTACCACTTGGTTTCATCTAGTCCTTCCTCGTTTTCACTTTTTATATTTAAATCTGTGTCCATCTGGATGTTAGTGTTCACGTTACAAAGTACAGTACAAAGTGAAGCTATACCTCTGTTTTTCTCACATGGCTACTCACTTAGCTCAGGGAAGTTAACTGAAAAAATTCCCCTCCACGAATCTGAAGTGCTTCCCTTTGTAAAGGAGTTACTAGGACAGACAGGGTCTCACTGTGCAGCCCTGGCAGGTCCAGGGCTCATTAGATAGATCAACTTGGACTGTAATTCCCAGAGTTCTGCCTGCCTCTGCCTCCTGAGAGCTGGGATTAAAGGCATGCGCCACTATGCCTGGCCGAAGAATAAGTCTTATCCTTTAAAATTCTTTGTAACTATTTCAATTTAAATTTCTTTACAATTAACATTTTATAACACACACACACACACACACACACACACACACACACACACACACACACGCACGCACATGCACACACTATGTGTATGTCTTTCTGTGTGAAACTTCTAAAGACTGAATGCATCTATAGTCCCAGCACTTGCAGGTGGAGACAGGAAGAGCAAGCATTCAAGGTCATCTTTGACTGACTATGTAGAAAGTTCTAGGCCAACCAGGGAGTGGTGGCGCTCACCTTTAATCCTATCGCTTCTGAGGCCAACAGAGGCAGATCTCTGAGTTCAACAGCAGCCTGGTCTACAGAGGGGACTTTAGGGATAGCATTGAAAATGTAAACGAGGAAAATACCTAATAAAAAAAATAAATTAAAAAAAAACAAAAAAACAAAACAAACAAAAAACCTAAAAAGTTACAAACGTCAAAGAAAAACAGAGCTAATAAATTCTTACAAACATGAAAAAAAAATAAAAGAAACAAAATCTTTTCATTTTCATTAATTTAAAAGTAGATTTTTGCACACACTGGAGGTTGGACCTGGAACCTGGAGTATGACAGGCAGGTCCTCTATAGTGAGCTGCAGCAATAGCCCATAAAACAACTTCATAGCAAATGATGCATGTATGCTGAGAAACACCAAACACCAGGGGAGTACTTGTGTACAATGAAAAGCAAGAGAACGGTTGCATACTGTGCTCTGAAGTACCAAGCCTTTCCCACAGGACACGGTTGACAGCCTGCTTGTTCTCTCTAGTCCTTTAAAAACTTCACTACACAAACACTCACATATGGCTGCATGTGCCCCTCCCCCGTGTGTGTGTGTGTGTGTGTGTGTGTGTGTGTGTGTGTGTGTGTGTATTATAATGCTGGCTTCTTGAACTCAGAGGGCACTCGGGAGGCAGAGGCAGGAAGATTTCTGAGTTCGAGGGCAGCCTGGTCTACAGAGTGAGTTCCAGGATAGCCAGGGCTACACAGAGAAACCATGTCTCAAAAAAAAAAAAAAAGAAAAAAATTTAAAAGAGACTTACTATTTTTTTACGTGTGTTTCTGTGCATATGCATGTGTGTGTGTGTGTGTGTGTGTGAGTTTACGTGCTCCATAGGTATGAAGATACCCGAGGAGGCCAGAAGGGGGCATCAGATCCCCTGGAACTGAACCTATAGATGGTTATGAGTTGCTCAATGTGGGTCCTCTCAGGGCATTATTGTTCTTAGCCATTGAGTCACCTCTCCAGCCCCTTTAACAAGATAAGCAGACACTCTGTCACTCAGCTACTCCATTATCCCTTATCTCACCTTTAAGTGGCTGTACAATGTACTCTGTTTGACTGTTTTATAACTGATGAGGTCACTTTAACCGATGTACACATACGCTAGTGGAAGCCTTTCTCATCTATCAATAATGTTACAGTGAACACGTAGGTGCCCATATGGATACATTTCTTGCTGGGAAGTGCTACCTCAAGAGGTTTAACGCTTCATATTTGGAGAGGCTCAGCCTGACTTCCAACATCATAGGCGAATGTACTCTTCCATATGTCCTGCTCGCACTGGCTTTTGCTAAGAGATAGATAGAGTGGCCCATGTCACCGTGACCTGTTCTCATGTGGTTGGTCAGAGGGCCAGCATCCTAGCACACCTGTCTGGCTGCTCTCCTCCCGTACACACCTGAGATGATGATGCTTCTTCTTTTTTTTTTTTTTCCGAGACAGGGTTTCTCTGTGTAGACCTGGCTGTCCTGGAACTCACTCTGTAGACCAGGCTGGCCTCGAACTCAGAAATCCACCTACCTCTGCCTCCCGAGTGCTGGGATTAAAGGTGTGCGCCATCACGCCTGGCTACCTGAGATGCTTCTTAAGGTGTGAAGCGAATATCAGTCATCCCCTGTGGCCCAAGGAGGGGAAAAAAGTGTGTCCCTGTCAGAACACCGGGGCACCAGCTCTGCTGTGAACAAGCAGATATGGCGTCTGAGGGTGGAAACTTGAAGCCCAGGGCTGGGGATAGGAGAAGACTCTGAACAGAGGTGTGTAGGCAGGAGATGAGGGTCCAGGGCCTTCAGCTCTGTCTGTCTGTGTTCATGGCTTCAGGTCCCATCTCTGGGCCCTGCCTCTGCTCACCTGTGCTCTCTGTGAAGTTGCCCAAGCTGAGGATGTCGTTGAGCTCTTGGTAGTGATTCTGTTTGATGTATGTGGTCTTCTCTGGTGTGTCTTGTAACTGCATGGTGACTTCTTCCAAGTCTTTGTCCAGCTGGAAGACAAGATTCCATCTGAGACCAAGTTCCTGGTCCCAGCCCCTGGGATTCGACCCCCGCATCTCCCCCAATCCCTTTTGGTGTTTCCAGACAGGGTTTCTCTGTGTAGTCGTGGCTGTCCTGGAACTCACTCTGTAGATCAGGCTGGCCTCAGACTCAGAGATCTGCCTGCCTCTGCCTTCCGGATGTTGGGATTAAATGTGTTAGCCATCACTACCGGTCATGGCCTCTGCATCCAGAGGACTTTGTTGCACTCATTCAAGCAGGAGCTGAGCTGAGATGGACCAGAGGTTGGCAGTCACATGACTTGTCTGGACTTGGGTCTTGAGTAGGTCCAAGGAAGACCAAGAGGCAGGGAAGGAGCAGGGATAAGCAGAGAGGCCAGCTGAGGCCAAGGGAAGACAGGCTATACTTCCTGGCTCTGTACAGGGCGTGTGTCTCAGCCTCTATCTGTGGCACATGGACATGACAGTACCCGCCTCATAGGATGTATGGAGGCTCAGTGAGATGATGCATGGGGCGTTTATCCCGGTGCCTGACATAAGGAGGGGACCAGCTGCTAGAGGACTATCAGAATTATCATTACAGCTTCCCAGCAGACTCATCCAGGAGACTCCCAGGCAGAGCTCTGCATCCCTGAGCCCTATACAGGTTCCAGCCAGCTGGGTCACCTGGGGAAGCTGAGCAGGATGGGACTCAGTTATGCTTAGGTTACAGAAGAATTAGAGCAAAACCAGGGAAGTGTGTGTGGGTGATGGACAGCGGACGTTGGGATGGCTAGTGGGTATCCAGTTATAGAACAACAAGGGAGTTTTATTAACTGTGAGTCACTCTTCTGAGGTCGGGGCAAAGCTGCTGCCTACTAAGTTTCTACGTGAATGAAAAAACAAACCACTACTCTTATTTGTGCTATGCAGTGGCAGGGCTGGGAGCCGAGGACTGGTCCAATGGGACGTCGATTAAAGCTCAATTCTAGGGCAAGCAAAGCCACACTGGGCCTCTCAGCAGTGGGCGATTACGCTGCTGGAAGGAAGTGGAGGGCTTAGTCCGGTGCTGTGCCGTTGCTTGCTATAGATGTCTGATGAACTAGCAGTGGGCTCGGAGCGGCAAACGCTGATGCTTTCTTTGCCACAGAGGCTGGTGGAGGAAGCCCCATCTCAAACCGTTTCAGGGGTGTGAAACGAGTGTGTCGGCTCTCGGTGTGGCAGGGTTCTATGACCCCACCGAGGTTGCTGGATCTAGCAAAGGAAAATGCAGGAGTCCTGTGGAGTTTAACCCTCAGAGAGCAAAAGCCCTCTTTGTGCTTTAGGCACTGCCTGCACTCGGTAAGCAGTGTTCTGAAGGGATCTCTAGCAAGCCCAAGCCTGCAAGCATGGTTAGGTCTTCTCCTCTCTCCTTTCGCCTCTTGTTAAACCACTTGATTACGTCCCTAAAGCTAGCCATCAAGGTCGATTCCCTTATTTGGGCACTTTCTTTGCCTGACTGAAACACTAAGGTCCAATTATAAAAACACCAAAGTCCAGCAATTAAAATTTGTTACTTGTCTATGCTGATTAAAATGTTCAATCAGAATTTACCAACTCATCCCAGCACAGACTTCCCCTTTTCTTCTTGAAAACTACTCCTGCAGAGACATCTGCTGCTGTCTTTGCCAGATCCAGAGGCAGCCCCTATCTTGGCCCTCTGGGGTGATAATCTCCTTTGTGCTGGGTGTGTTCTGAGCTGACTCCGAGGCCCCTTCATATACACCCTGAAAACACGATTGGCAGTTTATATGAAATTAAGAAATAACTGGTCACCTCATATCCAATCTAGCTACCAGCTTCTGCCCCCTGCAAAGGGTCTGGCAAGAGGCTACATTTCCCAGTCTCCTCTGTGCTCTGGGGCTAAATGAGCTCATGAAAAATTTTGGTAGCACAGAGAAAAAGAGTCAAACTGTATGCAATGTGTGTGTGTGTGTATGTGTGTGTGTGTGTGTGTGTGTGTGTGTGTGTGTGTGTGAGAGAGAGAGAGAGAGAGAGAGAGAGAGAATGTGTATCAGCATGTGTGTGTATGTGTGTGTGAGCATGCTTATATGTGTGTGTGAGCATGCTTGTGTGTGTGTGTGTGTGTGTGTATGTGTGTGTGTGTGTATGTGTGTGTGAATGTGTGTGTGAGCATGCTTGTATATGTGTGTGTCTCTGTGTGTGTTTGTGTGTGTGTGTCACTTGCTTAAGAGGTGATTTCTTATGTAGGCTCTCTGTGTCTCTTCTCTCTGAGATTGAGGCCATGTTTTCATCCTACTGAGCCTGGGGAATAGCAGGAAGCAGAAGAGGAGCCCTACCCCACAAATGACCCCACCCAGCTGTGACTGCAGTCCTCACGGCTACTAGGTAACGGAGAAGTAAACACACTTTCATTTTTCAGACAGTAGTCCAGGCTGGCCTGCAAATCATGGCTCTCCTTTTCCAGCCCCTCTTTTGGGACCATCTGCTTTTGAGACCTCTTTGTTGCTGTTGCTTGGCTAGCACCCTAACTTGACTCAACCCAGGTGTAGGTCCAGTCAGAACCCTAGGACGTGAGAGTGAGACCTCATTTGGGGGTATAGACATAAAGTGTCCTGGCTATGCCCTCTCTGGACTATTCAAGAAGCAATTCAGAACTGGGGGACAGGTTCACCACAGCACAGCCACTCTGGGGAAGCTTATCTTTGTACTCTCTTACCATGCTGAGCATTGGGGGGGTATGGGGGTCCTCCTTGCGGATACTCCCAAGTTTCTTCTCCTTTTGAACACATTGGGGACTGTTGGACTCTATGAGTCTAGGCCAATTGGCACGAAGTTTGGGTCGGATGTGCTAAACCCCCTGTTGCCACAACCCGGGCTGTTCTAGAGGACTATGGAGCAGGGATTGTTTGGAGACCAGGTAGAGGGAAGGGACAGGAGGATCGGAGGTCTCCAACTGTGGACGTACCTCTGTGATCTTCATTCGTAGGCGGTGGTTTTCTGACTGCAGTCCCTCCAGGCGTGATGTGCTCGCCTGGTTCACGCTGGTGACTGAGGTGGAGGTCTTCGAATCTTCTTTCTTCTGGTTCTGTGTGAACTGGAACCGCCTGTTCTGAGTGGCTGCGTCAGGGTTTGTCCTCAGAGTGATGAGCTGGAGGAACAGAGGTGGCTTGCAGTGAGACTCCTGCCACTCTTCTCTCTCCCCAACCATGTTTCCCCCACCAAGTCCTACATGGGAACTGACAGGGTCCCCCATCCCGGAAGGAGACAGGCTGGGGTTCAGGAACCCCAGGCCCTTGTTGGGCTCTGGCACAGGCTTGGGCATGAAGTGGGGGGACAGGCAGCTTCCCAGTCACTGAGCCTCAGAGTCCTTCTGGGATAGGAGAATCAGCCTTCTGACTCTGGCTCATTCACACCCTACCAGGACAGAGGCAGCCCAAGGCATTGGGCAGGATCCCACTGTGGAGAATTTCTACAACAAAGAGATAGAGGACAGTGAAGACGGCTCACACCATGGTGCGTTTAGAGACTAGCTGTTGACCTGTTTGTCCTGGCAAAGGCACTTAGCATCTTTTTTTTTTGATTTTTAATATTTTTATTACATATTTTCCTCAATTACATTTCCAATGCTATCCCAAAAGTCCCCCATAGCGCCCCCCACTTCCCTACCCACCCATTCCCATTCTTTTGGCCCTGGCATTCCCCTATATTGGGGCATATAAAGTTTGCAAGTCCAATGGGCCTCTCTTTCCAGTGATGGCCGACTAGGCCATCTTTCGATACATATGCAGCTAGAGACAAGAGCTCCGGGGTTCTGGTTAGTACATCATGTTGTTCCAACAATAGGGTTGCAGATCCCTTTAGCTCCTTGGGTACTTTCTCTAGCTTCTCCATTGGGAGCCCTGTGATACATCCAATAGCTGACTGTGAACATCCACTCCTGTGTTTGCTAGGCCCCGGCATCGTCTCACAAGAGACAGCTATATTTGGGTCCTTTCAGCAAAATCTTGCTAGTGTATGCAATGGTGTCAGCGTTTAGAAGCTGATTATGGGACGGATCCCATACAGCAGTCTCTAAATGGTCCATCCTTTCATCACAGCTACGAACTTTGTCTCTGTAACTCCTTCCCTGGGTGTTTTGTTCCCAATTCTAAGAAGGTGCTTAAGCATCAGGGAAATGCAAATCAAAACAACCCTGAGATTCCACCTCACACCAGTCAGAATGGCTAAGATCAAAAATTCAGGTGACAGCAGATGCTGGCGAGGATGTGGAGAAAGAGGAACACTCCTCCATTGTTGGTGGGATTGCAAGCTTGTACAACCACTCTGGAAATCAGTCTGGCGGTTCCTCAGAAAATTGGACATAGTACTACCGGAGGATCTAGCAATACCTCTCCTGGGCATATATCCAGAAGATGTCCCAACCGGTAAAAAGGACACATGCTCCACTATGTTCATAGCAGCCCTATTTATAATAGCCAGAAGCTGGAAAGAACCCAGATGTCCCTCAACAGAGGAATGGATACAGAAATTATGGTACATTTATACAATGGAGTACTACTCAGCTATTAAAAAGAATGAATTTATGAAATTCCTAGCCAAATGGATGGACCTGGAGGGCATCATCTTGAGTGAAGTAACACAATCACAAAAGAACTCACACAATATGTATTCATTGATAAGTGGATATTAGCCCAAAACTTAGGATACCCAAGATATAAGATACAATTTGACAAACGCATGAAACTCAAGAAGAATGAAGACCAAAGTGTGGACACTGGGCACTTAGCATCTTAAAACCCCTCACATCTGTTATCGTACAGGTTCTGTGGGGTAGAGGTCTGGACATGATTGAGCAGTTAAAAGTGATTTTTATTTTACTTTTAATGATGTGTCTATGTGCGCGTATACATGGGGTGAGTGCATGCGATGCAGGTGGATGTGGAGACCAGCAGAGGGAGTTGGGTCCTCTGGAGCTGTAGTTAGGTGTAGCTGTGAGACACCTGACGGCATGCTGGGAACTGAGCCTGGACCCTCTGCAACAGCAATTTGGACTGCTAACTACCATAGCACCTTCCCAGCCCCATGGGGAAAATCTGAGACAAAAAAGTTGCCCCAAGACCCCAATCTTATCCACACATTCTAGAACCTTCTCTCGACCATGGTGGGCTCTAGGCTTAGCCCTGGAGACCAGGAGCGGAGGGAGTTACCACAGCCTCTGTCGGAACTCCTTAGCCTTGGGTGTGGGTGTGAAGAAGAGCTTCACTGTCATCCAGCCGGAAGGAATTAAGGATGGAGTGGCCATCAGGACCTGCTGTGCTGTGGGGGTGGGGGGTGGAGTGGTGGATGGGGGTGGGGTAGGGAGTCAGGGTAGGGGGGCAGTGGTCTGGAAGGGATGGTGGAGAACGGAGGTCCAGCACAGGCAAAGGACGTTAGGGGAGGGCTATCATCATCATTATCATCATTACTACCATTATTATGTTTATCATCATGTGAGCACACAGCAAGGCATGCATGTGAGGCTCAGAGAACAGCTTTATGGGGCTGGTTTTTTTCTTTGCACCTCTATGTGGTTCAGGTTGTCAGCTCTTTGTGGTAAGGGCTTTAGCCTCTGACTCATCCTGCCAGCTTTTCTTTTTTTTTTCTAAAATATTCAATTTTTAAAAGATTTATATATATCTGAGATCAGGCTGCACGAGTTCCCGAGAGGTTAAGGCTTCTTTATTCATGGCTGCAAAGAATAATGCTTGCAAAATATCTCTTCAAGCTGGTCCTCTCGATTGGTGTGACAGCCATATCCAACAGGGGACATGTGGCTGCTGAGAGCGCCAGAGGCCGCCCAACACGCAACCGTAAGCTTACTTGAAACTATGCCTTTTCAGTGTGATTCTTAAAAAGGCAGTGGAGTTAAAAATTGGTTCTTGGGCATGAGCTCTGCAGAAAACAACATCTCGTCACCACGTCAAAAGTGTGATGCACTTGCACTGTAAGATGTGGGTGGACACTCAGAGGGGCTGCTCCTTCTGACCCAATAATGCCACGTCTAAGGCTGTCTACAGCACATAAGTGGGAACAAAAGAATGTGCTATGCAGAGAAAAATGTTCTTTAAAAAAATCTACAATGGGAGCATTCAGCAATAAGGGATCGAGTGGAAGTGAAGGCAACAGTCCCACCCTCATAATTCAGGTGGGTTTGGGAAAGGATGATGGGTGGGGAGCCAAGCAAAAGATGCAAAGGGAAAGAATGAGTGCACTGCAGTAAGACCAGAGATGGCTCGGTGGTTAGGAGCACCCAGTACTCCTGCAGAGGACCCAGGTTTGATTCCCAGCACCCAGATGGTTCACAACCCTCTGTAATTCCAGACCCAGGACTTCTGACCTCTGAGGGCACCAAGCATGCACACGTTGCATATACATACATACATGCAAAACAGTTATACACATAAAATAATAAATTAATAAAATCCTCAAACTAAAAAAGCAAAAGTAAACCAAAAATGAAGACCAAGGTCTGGCAAGATGGCTTAGCAAGGAAAGGTGATTGCCACCAAGTCTCTGCTGTTCTGGGTTCGAGCCCCAGAACTTACCTGGCAGAGGGAGAGAACTGACTCCAGCAGGTTGTCTTCTGACAACGTATGCTATGGCAGTCCTGAACCCTCTCCTCCCCTCGTAAAATAAAACTTAAAAATGTGAATTTAAAAGATCAACAGGAAACACATCAGGAGTTCCCAAGCAAACACTTCTAGTTTGTTAATTTGGGGTTGATAAGTTTGTGAAGTTTCTGGGGACCTTGCTCTTCTCTTCCTCCTTCCTTCCTTCCTTCTTTCTTTTTTCTCTCTTTCTTCTCTTTCTCTCTTTCTCTCTTTCTCTCTTTTTAGACAGGTCCTGGCTCTCCTGGAACTCACTCTGGAGACCAGGCTGGCCTCAAACTCAGGGATCTGCCTGCCTCTTCCTCCTGAGCGCTGGAATTAAGCTGTGCGCCGCCACTGATCTCTTCCCTTTCCTAATTTTTTTTTCTCTGTGTGAGGCGTGTTTTCGTGTACATATTTTTAATGTATATGCACAAGTGTGTGTGGGTGCAAGTACACATGTGCGCACTTGCATATGGGGCCCCAAGTTGCATCCCTAGGGAATGCAGACTGGGGGTGCATCAGCCCCCCAGTTCTTCACCCTCACAACTGGTTTCCTGCAGAGGACAGACCTTAACAAAGCGTATCTTTATCATTTTTTTCCAAACCTGGATTTCACCGATTCAGCAAGACTGGCTGGCCAGTGAGCTCCAGGATCCCTTTTGCCTCCCCTGGGCTGCTAAGATGATGGGCATGCCATGTGTAGCATGTTTTAAAACTTAACTTCTTTATCATCGAACTCAGATTTTATGCTTGCATGGATTGGAAGAGATTAAGGTAGTTTTCACGGGACAAAAGCCAGTCATGGTAGTGGTGCCTACTTGCAACTCCAGTGCTAGGAAGGCAGAGACAGTTGACTCTTTGGAGCACTCTGGCCAGTGGGCCCCAGCCAGTGATAAACCATTTCTCAAAAATAAAGCAGATGGAATCTGAATAACAATACTAGAGGCTGTCCCCTGGCCTCTACCTGTGCACATGTACTTGTGTGTAGGTATACACAAATGCACTTGTGCGCGCATGCACACACACACACACACACACACACACACACACACACACGGATGCATGCACACGTGTGCCCCTTCCCTCATAGAAGGGGTAGATTCTACAGTCCCCTCGTGATGGGCAGGGGCAGGGGCAGGGGCAGGGGCAGGGGCAGGGGCAGGGGCAGGGGCAGGGGCAGGGGCAGGGGCAGGGGCAGGGGCAGGGGCAGGGGCAGGGGCAGGGGCAGGGGCAGGGGCAGAGGCAGAGGCTGGTACCTTTGGCACAAACACCAGGCAGAGAGTGATGGTGCTACAGAAGATGATGACCAGGGCCACGATGCAGAACTGCACGTTGGGCTGGTCACGTGTCAGGAAGGAGACGGCGGCCCCGATGATGCACATGATCCCCACGTTGTACACACTCATCCCAATGTACTTGCTGTCGTTGAGGGCAGGGATGCTCACGTTGCGGGTTTCCCACGCTAAGAAACAACCGAACAACTGAAATGGTGAACAGAAAGGAGAGTCAGTCATTACTGGGAGGAGCCCGGTCTTCACTGCTGGGTAAGCTGCAGGAACGTCTGGATCCCACCAACGACTTCCATGTGTGGCTCCAAGTTGCTTCACAGGGGAGTATAGATTGTGGGTGTGTCAGCCCCCAGTTCTCCTTCACCCTCACAACTGGTTCTCTATTGAGACCTAAAGAGGCCATAGGTGAAGGGAACTTCACATAGGATCTTGAATGTTTTCTCTCACTGGAGAACACTGAGGTATACAGAGAGGAAAGATGGCAGCCCCACATGGTACGGAATGGCAGGAGTGCCCTGTCGCTCAACTTCTCTCATCCCTCCTGTGCAAAGCCATCCAGAACACAGATGTGTTTCCTATCCTCTTGGAAGTGAAGTTGGCATGTGGATGGGCTCCGGACAATGTCCTGTAAGAGGGAGTGTGGTGCACACGTTCTGGGCTCTGCCCTTACAGGGGAAGGGGTTGCACCACTTCCTTCCTAACAGGTGGAGCAGATTGTGATGTGTGGCATGGATGTGGGAGACAAAAGACCGTGAGAGCCCTCAGCTCCAGATGACTGGCCTCTGGAGCGGGTTTGCTGGGAGAGAAACTGCCCATGTCTTTAATCACCATTATTTTGGGCTTCCTCCCGTGTGTTTCCTAATATCTCCCTGCAGATGTAGACAGGAAAGAAATAGATAGGAGAGAGGCCTAAGGGAGACCTTATCTCTCACAGTGCTCTGAGGGAGGCTTCGCCACAGGGGTAGTCCACATCTGCACCCCTGGGAGGTAGTGAGGGAGGCAGAAAGGAGATTTGAGCTTCCTACAGGTGTAGGGTCTTGGGGCCTTTTCATTAATACCTCTTCAGTTTGTTTCACCCAGTAACTATTGCCTGCCATTGTCCTGGTAACCTGCTTTCTGAGGGTGACTTAATGTTGGTAACATGGGGCAGAAGCAGGCTAGATAAGCCAGAGGATATGGAAGGATCTCTACGAGTCACTGACCATGAGACTCCAAACAGGTCTCTGCACTTCTCAGGCCTCATTTGCAGTGTCTGGAGATGGGGTAATACTTGCTCTGTTTGGATGAGGTTGCGTGGGGGGACAGATGTCCGAGTCCCAGAGTGAACGTCTCTGATAGATGGTACCTCACACTCGATGCTGGTTTCCTCTTCCTATCTCCATCCTTTTCTCTCAAGTGTGTCCTTTATAGCCTGATTTATTGACTTACTTATTTATTTTGAGACTGGCTTCTGTTCCATAGCCCAGGCTGGTTTTGAACTCTCTGTCCTACTGCCTCAGTCTCCCGGGTGCTAGTTTAGCCATCCAGGCAAGGGAGGAGGTGTTCTAGAGAGATGCTGGGGAGCATCACTTTGACTGCCAGACTATTGACGAGGAATCTCATGTGGAAAGGAGAGAAGGCCCAGGCCAGCCAAAGAGGAATATAGATATTGAAAAGAGATCTATAACTTATCGGACAGCTCACAGGAGAGGCAATGACGGGCTGAGGGTGGGCAGGACCATACCTTGACCAAGACTCTTTGGGCATGTGTAATGTCTGAAATATCAGTGTTGCTTCCAGACCCTAGAGATGGACTTGGGGGGGGGGCGTCACTGGATTTCTTTGTCCCTCTTCCCAATGTGGCCACATTGAAGCTTCCCCTTTTCTGCTTTTCATATTGATTTGGCTTGGTTTATGGAAGGTGGGTAGCTGAATCCAGGTTGCTGGGGCACAGGGGGTACCTCACAGGTGGTACCTCAGTAATCCTGGAATTGCAGGCTTATGTTTCAACACCCTGTTGACAGATTCATATATATATATATGTATATATATATATGATAAATACACTGTAGCTGTCTTCAGAAACACCAGAAGAGGGCATCAGATCTCATTACAGATGGTTGTAAGCCACCATGTGGTTGCTGGGATTTGAACTCATGACCTCTGGAAGAACAGTCAGTACTCTTAGCCTCTGAGCCATCTCTCCAGCTCGACAGATTCTTTTAAAAATCCCTTTACTAGGAAATAGCAGCTGTGGAAGCTGACACACAGGAAGGTAGCCATTGTCTGTTGGGAGCCTATACTGTGTGGGTCCTTCACGCATGCTCCTTGAGTCCCCAGAGGCTGTGTCACCTCTCAGGGGAGGATATAGAGAATAAACCAGATGCAGGGACCTGCCTGGGGCTTATGGTGGTGAGTGACAGGGCTAGATGGGAGCCTGAGACTCTATCTCTGACCGGGATGTACCAAATCAGCAGGAGAGGTATGCAGTGCGGGCATGTCTGGGGACCTGGGGATAACCGCAGATCTCTGGAGTGTCAAGAGGAAGCAGAGTCCTATGTTCTTTGACCTTCAAGGAGTGGAATGAGGACTCCTGAGCACTGGGTTGAGACAAGGAAGAAATTTCCGGCAACACAACCTATCTGCAATCTGTAGTGGCCGTCCTGGGTATATTCACACCCATATCTCTGGAAGGGGTGAATGTGGCCGTGCTGGTAGTGGGGCATGGGGTTGGGGTTGGGGTTGGGGTTGGGGTAGAGAGTCTTTGGAGATATAATTAGGGATCTGTGAATGGAATTTTGTCAGATCATCTAATTGGTCCCCAAACCCAATTTCAAGGATTTGGAGAGAAGAAAGGACTTAGACAATTTTTGAGACAAGGACTGCCTGGAGCCACCTTCACTGGAGGGGTCTGGGAAGGACTCTCCCTTAGAGCCTGCAGAAGAAACACAGCCATGCATCAGGAGGGGAACTGGGATATCATTTATGCTCATCTCCTTGGACTGTGGTGGGGCCTGAGACCAGGCCCAACACAGACTAAAGGCTTAGTCACATGGGGCATGCTCTGTTTATTTGCTTTGCTTCTTTTCATGTTGTGAAGGCCCCTAGGAGAGACAGGCCTGGAAAAGAAGCAACCCCCCATACTCTAACTCCAGCTCGGTACCTACCATGAGGAGCCCCTTGTAGGCGTAGACAATGCCGAGCCAGATGGTCATGTGGGTGTTTTCGCAGTGTTCCAGCAGTGGGCGGATGGAGATGTCCCGTCCTGCTGGGTCCGGCTGCATAGAGAGAAAACAAAAACCCCAGGGATAGATTGGCCACCTTCCAGCAGCAGAGTCCCCAGCCAAAGGCCTCCTTTTCTCACATACTCCACAACCAGTGATACATCAGGAGACCTTTGCAATCCCATGGTGAGACAAAGGTGACAGCTTAGCACCAACTGTGTTACAGAGTGCTCTTAACCACTGAGCCATCTCGTCAGCCCCAGGCTCTGATTCTTAATAATTGTTGGCTTCAGCAGCACAGAGATTAGAACTGGAACGATACAGATGAGATTAGCCTGGGAAATTCCTGAAGTGTAGTGTTTTCACTGAGTTGCTGGGGACCACTGATGGCTTCTGGAGAGGGAGAGTCAGTTCTCTTTAAGGGTGTGGCCCCTGGTAGGTGGGCTGTGCTCTAGCGGCTGACTCCTGTCATCTAGGAATGTATAGACAGCACAAACTGCATTTTTTGGTTATTAAAATGGGGAGGGGTACAAAAGTAGGGGAGAGTAGGAGGTTAGTGGTAGATCTGGGAGGAGTTAGGGTGACGTGTGTCTATGTATGGAATATGATCAAAATACATTGCAAGAAATTCTCAAAGAATTAATAAAAGTATTATAGTAAGTCAATTCCAGTAATAAGTCATCCTATAGGAGGGGCCTGTGAGGCTTGTTGAAGGAGCAAGACAGACAACGGCTGTAAGTTGGGCAGGGAGGTCTTGAGGAGTCTTTGGAGTGAGCTTTGGCAGTTGGAGTTACAGAATATGTTGGCCCAGACATACATAGGGGCCACCACAAGCCCTTCTAGGAAGAAAATCATTGAGGAAGCTGGGGTGGCAGCCATGCTCTATATCACATGACACAGTCTGGGCCAAAGATGATTGGACAAGAGGTGGGTACCTGACTCCAGGCAGCCAATCCGAAGGCAGGTCAGAGATCTGTGATTCTAATATTCTTCCCAAGGATATGCAAGGGACTAAATCAAGTGATCCTGGGCACTAATCTCTTCCAACCGCTTGAAGACAAACTACAGACACCTAATTCTCTACCCCTTACCAACTGGAACAGTGACGCTGTCTCTTTTCTATCACACATCTTCACATAACTGTGAAGGGTCCTGTAAGGCATTTTGTGTTTTTTTGTTTTTTTGTTTTTCAAAGCAGGACTCACCTCAGAACCATGCTCTGCTCTTTTATTTTTATTTATTTATTTATTTATTTATTTATTTATTTATTTATTTATTTATTCATCTATTTATTTAGTCTTCCTGGCTTGCTTTAGTCTCAAACAGCATCCTAACCCACTTTGGTCTTTCTCTCAGCATTCCTGAGGAATTCAGTGCAGTTAACGTGCAGAGTGTCCCGTGTGGATTGGTTGACCGTTGGCACAGCCGACTTCAGGGTTATGCATGCTGGGCAGGAATCCTGCCTAAGATGTCCTCAGGTCCCCTGTGCTATACCTCAGGACATAAGACAACACTCTGTCCAATGACTGGTGATGTTTCACTGGGCCCACATGGCTGTGATGGTCAGACCACTTGAAAGGTGCCATTTCCCCTCTGTGACTAGGGAGTCATCCTTGGGGTCCACTGTGAGGCTCTGCCAGGACGCTGTTTCCTGCAGACATTAGCTCAGGTCTAGTGACTCTGGGAACTGCAAACCCAGGATTTGTTAACTGTCATCCTATTTGGACACATCCTATTTTGCTGCAAAACAGCACATTCTTGCTTCCCTGTTATTTATGGTTTCATGGGTTCTTCTAAACCCAGTGTCCTACAACCCATTGCTGTCATTATGCATTTTGACTCAAGTTTCACAGACTTGGCCAGTGGAAAACGCCTTCCTGTTGCCCCTGACGTTTTCTCCCACGTGTTCCTGTCATTTTATTTTTTGAACACTTGCTTCTTGGCACAGAATGGTCTCAGTTCCCCTGGCATTTTTCTTGGCCCAGAATTGGAATTTGGTTATTTTTCTTTTCAATGGATAATGGTGCTTGGAAATGAACATTTGAAAAGTTTGTGGACTCACTGTCTTAGGGTATCATTGGTTTTAGCCCTATGTATGTATGTATGTATGTATGTATGCATGCATGTATGTATATATGTATGTATATGCATGCATGAATGTATGTATGTATATATGTATGTATGCATGTATGTATGTATATGCATGTATGTATATGTATGTATGTATGTATGTATGTATGTATATATGCATGTATGTATGTATACCTACCATCTATCAAGTCTTTATCTCTTAAATATCATTTATTATCCATTTGTCACCTAGCTAGCATCTATTTATCATCTATCTTTATTATCTAAGCATCTATCAATTATTTGTCTGTTTACCTCTTATCAATTATTCATCTATCATCTATGAACCCTTTATTAGCCATCGATCTATCATCTGTGTATACTTATTAGCTGTCTCTCTATCATTGGTCACCTAATACCTATTTATCCCTCCCCTCTATCATCTGCTCTGTATCTGTTCGTCTATTTTACAGATGAAGCCATACCGCAGAGATCTTGCCCTGCCTCTCCCATTCCCTAATTTCGATTCTTTTTTGCACCTGAGACCTCTGATTTCCAACAGAGTCACCATATTTACTTACTTGCCTGGTCTCACAATACGGCGTCAGAATCCATTCACAGATAGATACCGACAACACATTTGCTAATTAAAATGGATGGTTTCTTAGCAAATCATGTTTGCCAGTCCAGTGGAACTTCCGAGAGCAAGCATGTCGTCAAAGAAAGGTGTTTAGGATGCTGTGCTCTTCTGGGGTGCCTGACAGCAAGGGGTGGTCATACCCAGGGTCAATCATTGGCAGAGGGGGCACTTTGATGGGGCCCACGGAAGGCAGGCTCCAGACAAGAGAGCCTAGAAACCTTCCTGCACCTGGCTGGTCTCTAGGCCTGGCCATGGAGGCAGGCACTTCCTGGGTTCCCATGGGTGAGAAAAGATGGTGTTCCGGTATGGAAGCCAGAGAGGCTGAGTCTGTTGGGGTCTGTGGGCTCAGGCCTTCTAATCTTCCCATTGTTCAGCTGCGTGCTCTCGGGCTCTATGCCCCTTTAGCTGTGCCAAGCCACAGAAAGACATTAGCTTAGCTTCCTTGAGTTCATATGTGAATACGGACAGTGTTAGAAGGGACAGGAGGTTCCTGAGGTGACCTCCAGAATGCCGGAGATGACCCTTTACGACACCCTAACTGGCTGGGATGCACTCATCGTGGTTAATGGGGTTTTCTGATATCCTCCCAGTGTTTAATTAAGGAGACAGAATGGACTTGGTCCCAAGGTCAGCCGTGACTTGGTGTCAGATTCCGTGTCCGACAACCTCACAGACATCAGAATGCAGGAGCAGAGCCCCCCCGCCCCCGTCATGTGAGCTGCAGATGTATTAATGATTGTGTCTGCTGTTCTAGATAGAGGTAGCCATGTGAGGTGGGTTCAGCTGCGGAGGGGGTGGGTGTCCTGTCGCATGCCACTGTTCAGTGTATGGAGAACATGATTGGTGCAGGCTGGCAGTGCCTGCCTGGCTCTACATACTGTGGCAGGAAGCCCTTGACACTTGGGGAGACTGCTGCATGTTCATTTTTACTGAACCAAACCTTCTCCCTGGACTTTACTTATCCTGCGGATTTCATCTTTCCTCTTGGGCTGCCCAGAATAACTCTGAGCTGTCTCTCTGAGTCTCGAGGGGCAGTCCATGAAGGACACCACCTGCACTTTCTTCCACCTGACCCTGGTGCAGCCTCGAGTGTCCCCGGATCCAGGGTTGAGCCTGACACTCTCGATGTGTGGAGTGGACTGCTGTCTCCTGCTCTACATACCTTTGACTCTCCAAATATCTGCCTTCCTCTGCGAAGTCGTGTGGTCCTTGTCCTATCAGATGCTCATGGGTCTGCTGTGCTCTGCCTCTACTGTCTACATTCCAGCCCAGCCGTCTTTCGCCCCAGCCTCTTTCACATTTGTATTCTTTCCCATGCTTTCTTTAAATCCCAGCTCTCACATCCAGCCATCTGTTCCCTACCAGCCTGACCCCAGCCTAGACCACCGCAGGGCAGACAGGGCCAGGGGTCTGATTTTTTCTGACCTCCCTACGTTACAGGTGCTTACTTGGTAATAACTCTTCCAGCTTGGCTTTTTACATCCCTCACTTGTGGCCCCAACTCCATGCTATGGGTCACAGCGGCCCAGGTTGGGCTGGGGGATGGTGGGAAGTCTTTGACTATAGTAAAGGGACACTGGTACTGAATCTCAGTGCGAGCTAAGTAAGTCACTGTAGAGTCACCCAGATCCTTTATGGGACTTGGGTTCACAGTAGACTGTGAAGTCACTCCTGTGGAAGAGGCGCCACCTAAGTGCTTTTGAGTTATCACTGTCATGCATCAAAGCGCCACTAGAGGTCACCAAAGCACTGTTCGGCATGCTGTGGGTGACCCTTCCATACCCGCTGCTGGGAACACAGAGTCTCACCTGTCCAGTGAGGCTGCAAAGGCGAAGCTGTCATTGACTAAGAAAAGGACCCACTTACTCTCCCTGACAGAGGCCACCGAGGCCAGGTATCCAAGCATTGCGGTAGACCCAATCCTCAGCTTCCAGGGCAGCTATGAAGGGGTGCTGGGGGAGGCGGGGAGGGGACACTACCCTGGGCTCCCTTGCTGTGGGCTGTCCATACAGCCGGTGCCTGGCTTCAGGCCTCCCTCTGTTCCCAGGACTGTATTTCCTCTGGCTCAACAGAGCTGTTCTTGCTCTGGATGATGGGTTGTAAAGACTTGTAGCCTGCTCGATTCTCCTTAGTTTCTTCTTTTCTTTTCTCACCTGGCAGTTTGTCAAGTATTTGTCCATTCATTCATTCATTCATTCATTCATTCATTCATTCATTCACCCATCCATGCATCCATCCATCCATCCATGACTACTAAAGCATCCTCATTTCCCAGGTCCTTCTGAGGGCATAGGGATGTCACTCTAAGCAGGGCAGAAGAGGGTTCTGTTCTCACAGGTCTCCCACCCAGGGCCGGGAGGCTCACATGAGAGGTGGCCTCCCAGGGCGATGCACGAGCCTCCTCCCATGTCATGGTAATGGGTAGGCAAGGGATAAGCAATGGATAATCTCAGTGAGGATAAGGCAAGCATAAGCCTCACCTCCTGCTGGTCGCCAATGTCAGAATGCACTGAGACCTTATGCTCACTTTACAAATGAAGATGCAGAGGCACAGAACCGTTAACTCATCTAAGTAACTAGCCTGCTCGCCACTACTAAGGCAGAGGGGTGAGATTAAACCCAGACCTGTCTGGCGTTTCTCCCATCCTCACCGCTTGCCCTTCCAACCCAAACCCCACACTGCCTGCTTCTCCTAAGCATCACCCTGAATTCTAAGGAGACAGTAGGTAGGAGTCTGTTTGCGCTCCAGAAGGGAATAGCTTCACCGTTGAGCGTTTAGTCGAGCCCTTTAGAAGCCCTGGAACTCTGTGAAGGCTGAGTTTTTGATGCTGCAGGCTGAACACAAGCCAAGGAAATGCTTGCCTTCCTGATAGGGCCCTGTGCCCAGCAGAGAGGTGGACACCTGCTTGGGATGGCCAGAGGGTAGACATGTTGGCTCCTGGTCCAGCACTGCTCAGCGGGAGGTTTGCACAAGCTGCCCGGGAAAGCCTACTGCATCTGTGCATGGGAAGGAGAGCAGCTGGCCAGGATCCCTCTGCAGGATGCAGCTCCTGACAATGTAGGTCAGTGGCCTCTGGACACAGCCTGCATGGTTAGGCAGCAAATATGGGCAGCAGGTGGGGACCTGGGTCTACCAACGCAGGTCTGAAAAGACAAAGACTCAATCTTGGTACAGTCTTATTGGAAGAAGTTGGGCAAGCCCTTTTCCAGGCTTCAGCACCACAGCTACAAAGTGAGCCCCTTATTGGTGTGTGTGTGTGTGTGTGTGTGTGTGTGTGTGTGTGTGTGTGTGTGTGTAGGTGTTATTCCTCGGGACCCATCCACTTTGTTTTCCTGAGACGGGGTCTTTCATCTTTCACAGGCATCTGGGACTTGTCAATTAGGCTAAACGGGTTGGCCAGAGAGCCTCAGGAATCCGTCTGTCCCCACCTCTCCAGCTCTGAGATTACAGGCATATGATGCCCAGGCCTGGCTTCTTACCTGGGTGCTGGAGAAGAAATTCATGCCTTCACTCTTGCTCTCTCCCAGCGCCTCCCTCCCCCTTGCTGGTCAGTTTATGTGTAGTGAATATGAGCCGGGTCACAGGAGGACAGTTATCTTTGTCCACCATTTATTCCTTCAAAGTCGCTTTCTGTATTTCCCAGGTGCCTGCTATGTCTAGACACTAGACACTAAGACACTGGATGTCCAAGACCACTCTGATGCCAGCATCCTTGAGACATGAGTCCTGGTCAATACACTAATGTTGGACAAGTCACACATCATTGCTATGAGTAGCAGAGGTAGTGAGCACTCCCAGAGAAGATCCCATCACCAGGGATGAGGGAGAGGGATGACCTGACATGGCTCTGGAGGAGGAGGACCGAAGTTCGATTCCTAGCACCCACATGGCAGCTCTCAACCATCCAAGATTCTAGTTTCCAGGAATTGGGTGCCCTCTTCTGGCCTCTGCTGGCACTTGCACTAGAAGTACCCTCAAGAGCCCCTGGGGCTGACAGCATAGTTCCCTGTCCGATCTGCAATTCTGGGAGGAAAGAAACTTGCAGCACATTGATGCACATACGTGTAATGAAACAATAAAATCTTAGAGACAACAACAACAAACGAGGCCTCCCTTTGTCACCTGCACACCTGTGACAGGGAGAATAAAGACTAGGCACAGAGGAGCTGTGATGCAGCTCTGACACTGGAATGGACTTGCCACCCAAGACTTCTGTGTATCCTGGTAGAGGGGCTGGGTGGGGAGGCCTGGGTTAGGATTTGGGAGAAAGGAGATAGTGAGGAGGGAGCCTGATGTGTGCCATGCACCATTAGTCCCCCTGGGCACTCCATCTTGTTGCTCCAGTGGGTGGCTTGCCCCTGGGACCCTTCCATCCAGCTGTCTGCAGCTGCCTTGAAGAATTTCCTTTGTGTTCCATTCTTGCCTCATATCCTAAATGCCAAAGTCAATTAAAAAACACATTGGAAAATTGATAAGTTTTCTTCATGCTATGAGTGTGTGTGTGTGTTGGTGGTGGACACATAAATTTTGGGGAATGTATTTCGGTGTCTGTGAGATACCTTTTTCCCCTTGGGATCAGGTGAATCAATGCTGACTTTTGGGGGGAAGATGGAGGACCCCTTCAGTAGAGAGAGCATGGAACCCATCTCTCAGCAGCTAGGTGGAGCATGGAGTCCATCTCTCAGCAGCTAGGTGACTTTGAACAGAGTTCGAAGCCCCTCTGAGCTGCAACTTCCTCACCTGAAGGCTCCCAGGGCTAGCAAGGCAATGAAGGGAGGGATGAAGGGAGGTAGCTAATTGTTTACTGCCTGCAGAAGCTGAGAAAGCTCCTGAGGTGTCAGCCATTATTATCTTTGACTTCAGAGGGTTTCAGAGTTCTGGAGCCAGAAGAAACCTTCCAGAAGCCTGGGGGCTGGGCTGTTTATCCCAGCAGCCCCACATCTTGGACACAGCAAGGCCAGAGCTTTCACTTCAGGTAAGAATTCTTTGTTGAAAGTTTTGAGTGCACGTTTCTTTCCCCCCAGAATCGCAGATCGGACAGGGAAGTGCGCTGTTAGCCCCAGGGGCTCTTGAGGGTACTTCTGGTCACTTTTCCTTTGTGGGTACGGAGTGCAGCGCTTTACAGTGAGGGGATGTCTGTGCTTTGCAGAGCACCCTGCGCTCTAGGCACTAAGTATCACGATGTCCTGTCATCTCATGACTGACACCCCCTCCAACTCAGTCTGCAAACACCAAGAAGCTTCTGCAAATTTAGTTATTTTCATATCAGAGAAACTGAGACCCAGATAAGGACTCAAGGCAAGTACTGGCACAATCTTCTGGCCTTGGTCCTGTGTGCTGGATGGATGTCTCTGGCCTACGTCCTATGTCCAGCCTAGGCAAAGGCAGAGGATACACCACTGGGCTGTGTCCAGGAAGTGGCAAGGGACGGCATGGACAAGCAGGGGGTGTGGCATGGGACCGAAGGGGCCTTGGGCTGAGGCATGGGGCAGCCTTGGTTTAGGGCAGCAGCCATGTGTGTTGCTTGCCTCTCAAGTGCAGCCTTCATGGGGACTGATGTCTCTACTCATGTCTCAGAGTCAAGAGGATGCCCAGAGGAGCCTTTGCATCTCTGTATGTGCATGCATGCCTCTGTGTGTGTACATGTGTATGTGTGTGTGCATGAGCATGTGTGTGCACGTGTGTGTGCATGTATGTGTGTGCACATGTGCGTGCATGTGTACATGTGTGCACGTGTGTGCATGTGTGCACATGTGTGCATGCGTGTGTGTGTGTGTGTGTGCGCACACACACATGTCTCCATATGCACGTGGAGATGTGGAGACTAAGTCCCTTCAGGAGCACCACCTTCTGTGGACATGCATACCTATATCCAAGGAGTGCCAGGGGATGTTAGGGATGCTGGGACTGTGAGCAGAAACTGGCCCAGAAGCCAACAGGGAGAAGGGTAGACATCTAGCAGACTTGGGATTCCTAAGACTTGGCCTTGGGGTTGCAGGCAAACCTTTGTAGGGGGTCTCTGCTGACATGGAAAATGTAATTATCCACATGGTCACCCAGAAAGTGACAGTACTGAATGGAAAGTGTCCCTGATGACCTGGGGAGAGCAAGTCCCTTTCCTCCAAAGCCCTATAAATGACAACATTGGGGGTTCCAAGATGGCAGCTCCCAGAGGCAGCAGACACCTGCCCCACTGCTGCAGTCTGGCCTCACGGTTAGCAGCATGGTCAGCAGCATGGGGCATTAAGGGATCCTCAGGATGGGAGTCTACTCTCAGAAGCACTTGCCTTCTGTGAGACAGAGACAGACAGCAGAGATGAGGAGAAATATGGGTTCCTCAGACCCTGACACAGCACAGCACTAGTTGAGGTGACTGACACCATTAAAGCCCAGGTGGAGAGTCAAGGCTCCATCATTTGTCTTGTACTCGGCACTGACAGAATGTGACCTCATCATGGCACTGGCCCACTCATAGGCAAATCCAGTACGGGTCTAAAATTCCCCCTTTCTGGTTTCTCTGACCTTCTCTTCCCTCTCTGAGCTCCAGGGGCAGAGCCAGTGTGATTTTTGCCTCCTGACACTCCACACCCAGTTCTATGAGCATTAGCCCTGATGTCCCTCCAGGCTATGAACCACTCCTAGTGGCCCCTGGGCAACTCCAAGAGGCCCAGTGCAGGGAGCTTTTGATTTCCACCTTCAGTCTCTGCTCACCTTGCCCTTTCCCCTTCTCAGCCCCTCTCAGGGATCTCCACTCCACTTACATCCCATTCCACCCCAGCCTATGGGCGCCCCGCTAGCCCAGCACTTGCCAGTGTGAGTGTACTGCCCTCTCCCTTCAGCCTGCCATTGCTCCTGGATTTGCTAGTCCAAGAGTGGCCGCAGTCACTGTCTACCAAGTGAGACCTGGACTCCTTGTGTCTCCCTAGTCTTTCTGTTCCTCCTTACCTACCTAGTCCCTCACCAACCAACTACATGGGGCGGCCGACACACAAGGCTGGGTGGAGGTCTGGTCCTGGCAACTCCTCCTTGGCCTGGGCTCCTGAGGCCTCTAGCACGAGTCAGTTCTCACTATCCTTCACCTCCCTGCTCCTCCATCCATACCAATGGATTCCAAACAGAAGGAAAGGTCTGAACCCTATGTCTCCTTCTCTGACAGTCCCCATTGTCCATCCAGCCTCATCCTCTGGCTCAGCTCACTCAGGGTGGAACTCTTCCTCCGTCCTCTGGGCGCTGTGGCATGCATACCTTTCCCCAGGCCCTTCTTCCCTACAGAGGTGAATGCCTGTCTGTCTCTGCTTTAGGAGCTGCTGCATCAGAAACACCTGTCCATGCTCTCTCTTGTCCTCCCACTTCTTGCCCTCCCTCCTGCCAGTCCTCACACTGACTGACTACTTCGCTGTTGGAAAGATTCTGTACCAAGTTTGTTCCATGACTAGCTCACTTCATTAGTCCGGCATCCTGGCTCCAGTACAACCCCCATGCTAGGAACACTGTGAGGCTCAGAGAGGCTAAGTGGCAAGCTCCAGATCACAGACACATGGCAAAGGACAGAGCTGGTACTAGTACCAGGGACACTAGATCCCCAAATCATTGCTGTAACATGGGGCGCCCAGCGGTGTGGTATGTAAGGAGAAAGTCCCAATTGTCCCAGGACAGTGCTGTCTGCATGGCATTGTCCACATACCTGCAGCCAGAGCGGCCTCTATAACCTATGGCATTGCACTGTGAAATACGTTATTCTCCATGCTTATGACACAGGGGAGAATGGGAACCCATCCTAAGCCAGCCAAGGGTAGCCCTTGTCTTAGGGGTTTCATTGCTGTGAAGAGGCACCATGACTAAGACAACACTTATAAAGGACAACATTTAATTGGGGCTGGCTTACAGGTTCAGAGGTTCAGTCCATTATCATCAAGGCAGGAACATGGCAGCATCCAGGCAGGCATGGCACTGGAGGAGCTGAGAGTTCTACATCTAGATCTGAAGGCTGCTAGTGGAAGACTGTTTGTTTCCCACGTGGCTAGGAGGAGTGTCTCATTGCCTACCCCAACAGTGACACACTTCCTCTAACAAGGCCACACCCACTCCAACAGGGCCACACCTTTTAATAGTGGCACTCCCTGGGCCAAGAGTATTCACACCACCTCCCTGGGTCAAGAGTATTCACACCACTCCTCTTTTCCATAGTCACCTCCTGTTTCTGCTAACCCTCTTAGGTCACAAGGTCTCTGAGGGGACAATTGCCTTTGACTTTAGGTGACATCTGGGTCCCTAGTAGTATGTTCTGGCTTTCTAGCCTCACAGTTGGCAAGGCTGGTCTCTCTCCTGCCCAGCCTTTGACCTTGAGGCAATGGGGGTACACAGCTCAGCCAGGGCCCTGCCACACAGTCTCACCACCTTCCCACTCAGTGCCCGACCTGGCTACTCACAGACGGCTCTGGCTGTCAAGTTCCAGCCCAGTGTAGCGTGAACAGAGAAGTGACAGAACTGGGGTGTGAAAAGGCTATCAGTCAGGACACTGTGCCAGGGGACCGGGACACAGCCTGGTCACTCTACTCCCGTCGTGTGTACACTGCATCTTACGAGTCTCAGTTTGTGGCTTTGCTACATCCTGGCTATTCCATTAGCCTCTGTCCTACTCGGAACAGGAAAGCAGTGAACCCACAGCCAGAGGAATTTAGCCAAGGTCACACAGCTGCCACCTGAGCCCCTCCCTGCACTTCATGCTTCTCCCTGGGACTCTGGGCATCTCTGATCACCAAGGATAACGGAGGGTTGCTGCCTGGTTGAGTCTAGTGGGTCCCTTCTCCTGGGCTCTGCTCTGCTTCAAGTTGATGGTTTGCGTGTGACTAAAAGCAGCCTGCAATTCCTGCAGGGCTCCGGGCTGCTGTACTAAACCAGAGCTGCCGAGCCAGGACCACTGCATGTTCGCTTGTCTTTGGAGAAATGTTGGCATCACCTGCTAGAGGGTTGTTCTGAGCATTCAGGTAAGAACATGAGAAGACAAAAGATGACAAGGCCGAGAGACACACGCGCCCCATGGTAACACGGGCGAGAACAATGCAGGCTTTTGCTTTTCCTGTTGTCGTTTCATGAGGCATCGCAGTGGGAGCCCCAAAAGTGCGCTGCTGCAAAGACTGTTCCAAAAATCTCTGCGGTGGCTGCTGCCACGCTGGGTGGAAGTGGGGATCCCAGGGTGACCAGAGGCCACGGAGTGTGTGCCTCCCTTCCCACTGCACACTGGGGCTCATTCTTCTGGGCCTGTCAGGGCTGTCACCTCCTTCACCAGGGATGTCCTGGGCTAGAACATGAAGCACCTCTCTCATTCCCTGACTGGCAGAGAGCATACAAAGGTGCTACATATGCTAAGGGAATGGTCTAAAAGGTGCCTCTGTGCCTCTGAGGAGATTTCACTAGGGTTCCCCCAACCTTCCTTTGCATACCTCTAGTAATGAGGTGCTCACTACCTCCTAAGGTGTCCCAGTTCACTTAGGATCAGACAGGACTTCAGGAGAGATGCTCTTCCCCTGAGCTTAATTCAGATCCAGTGACTTCCCCACTGTCCTCCATTCTGTCCTTGGGGCCCTCCTCCAGCTCAGGACAGCCTCTCTGAGGTCAGGGGCAGAGGGCTCATCCTTCCTCTTTGTTCTTTTCAGGGTGGATGTCAACTCCACCTGCATAGGACCGTGTCTAATTCTTTGTCTATCCAGCTGCCCTTACGTTACTCACTACATTCATGAGACCTGGGGTCTGGCCTGATGTCAACTCTCCTAGGGCTGTCCCCGAGCTTGCCTTGGTTATGTAGCAATGTGCATTGAAGAGCCTCAGCACACACATATGTGTGCACACACATGCACGCATACTCACGTGCACTTGCACATGTACGCCTATACACATCCCTCTTTGATGTGACTCAGCTCAGCACCCAAGCTTCTTGCTACTAAAAGAAGAGTCCCTGTTACCCCTCCTGACCTTTTCATGTCTCCCTTTTAGGCAGTATGTATCTTTCAGCCTGCTGTTTCAAAAGCAGGTCAAGAATGACTGATAAACAACCTTAATGATCTGAGGCCAAAAAGATGAAAGAGTCCCACCCGGAGGGAGGAACAGTGATGCAGGGGAAGATGAAGAGGAAGGAGATTGGGAGGTTAGACTTATAAAAAACCCGGATAAAGTAATCTGTTTTGGCCCAGGGAGAAGGTGAGTCTGTAACTTTAGCTTCATCTTCACAAATATGATCTTATGGGACTCTGTGACCCAGTGTGGTTGCACAGGAAGTACCTGTGCTAATTTACAGATGGGGGAAGCTGGGCTTAGAGGGGCAAAGGAGACTGACCACAGGGGTCTGAAGGCAGCACAGACTGGTGCACCCTGACTTTCCGGCTGTACACCCACATCTTAGCCCCTATAGCCATTGAGGGTCACATCACTAAGCCTGGCCAATGGGCTGTGGGTGGAAGGATCAGCTGTCTTGCCTGGCCAATGGGCTGCGGGTGGAAGGGTCTGCTGACTCGCCTGGCTGAAGCATGGAGAGCTGTTGTGAGATCCATGCCGCTTTGTTTGTGGTCCAGATGGTGAACTGCCTCCGGGAAGATACTGTTCAGGACAGCCACCTGCACCCACAGCTGGACTCAGCCTTTGCAGTGTCATCTGTGGACGTGCTGTGGCTCTTTGTTATTGTGGCTTGGCAGAGCCTTGCCAATACAGGAGCATGGTGACGTTGGCCGTGGGCTCAGCACTTTGCAGAGCCACCTCACTCAGTCTTTGAAAGGGTCACATCAGCATCCCATGGCATGCATAGAGGACTTATTGAAGACCCCTAGGGATACTCAAATTCACAGATACCCAAGCCCCCATGTAAAACAGTAGAAGCCATTCCACTGTAATGAGTCCTGACATGCACAGGAATGTATCTGTGTTATTTATAGTTTTTCTTCTTTTTACCTAGGGAAACTGAGGCACAGAGTGGTGACGCCATTTGCTTAGGCTCTCAGCATCACTAAGGTCTGGCAGCCTTGGGGTTGGAAGGCTTGAGAGGCCAGAAATTTGGGGTGCTGGCAGAAGCAGGGAGCCATGATGTCCCGAGCTTCTATCGGCCTAAGTGCTTCCTTCCATGACGGGAGACTGTGCAGATCACATTCAGATTTTACGGCCAAGTAAAACCTGTGTTGTGATTTATTACAGCAATGCTGATTTCCCAATTTTAAGCCAATACAGCTTGAAGTGAAACAGAAGGAAAACTGTGGAACATTTGGGACCTTTGATTTAGCTCATTATGTTTTACTGGAACAGCTCAGCAGACTTCCAATCTCCCCTCTCCCTTGGTCCAGTCTCCCCAACTCTGGCTACTTGTAGCTTTCTGAGACAGGGGGCCTCAGGCTTGCCGCCCTGAACTCACAGAATGATTCTGCCCTTCAGGTGTGTGATATAAAGTACAGGCCTCAGCACATGCAAATGTAAACAGATGGCAAGTTGTTCCCAGGACTGGAGGATTGACAAATGCTGTTTAAGAGGTTTTCCTACTACAGAATGTTAAAATTAATGGACTAATTCAAAACTTTAAACTGTAGAACTTTCTAGACTCCTCAACACGCAAAGCATAGACACACACACACACACACACACACACACTCTTGCAAAAGGCAGAGATGGCTCCTAGTATTTCTTCAGCTTCAGACCATGAAAGCACCCTCACTTTATTTTACTTAGGGACTTGTGATAGTTCTATGCCATTCACCATGTCTTTCTCCTCCTTCCTATCAGCCAGTACTGCCTGGGGTACCATCGCCACGTCTGACATTGTTGCTGAACACTTTGGGAGGTGGTTGGCTTTTAGAATGCAGCCTGGATGTCTTTAGGATACACTGGAGGTCTCCTGGGATATGCTCCTAGACCCTAGCCAGCTTTATGCTGCATTCCCTCAACCCGATCCCTGCTAGGGCTCCATGCCTTCTCTGCCCTCCCCAGATTTCTTGATGGTTGTCACCTCACTCAGTGCTAGACTCTAGGGTTCTCTGAGCTGTGACCTGGTGAGGACACACCCGGGAACAATGTCGGAAGCCCAACAGTGCGGGCCTGGGCTGGAGCCCAAGCAAAATCGCCATTCTTGACGCAGAGGAACGCTGAATACCAGGAGACTAATTGAAAGGCACGTGTTTACTGAGGTTCAGAGAAACCCTTTCAGAAGTGATCGGGCTCGCATGTGCCAGTGGGCTGAGCGGAATGGGTGCACGCCGGAGACAAAGAGCTCCGAGATCTGCCAGGCAGCACCAAAGATATGAGTGTAATTAATAAAGTAATTAGCATGCACAGGAAGTGAGGAGGCTGCCAGGAGTCTGATAAGAGCAGTTATTAAATAGAGTGAGTGTGTGCCACAGAGGCAGGGGGGTTGTATTTCCTTTTGTCCTGGGTCCCCCAAACACCCTGGGAGTGATAAACAAGCCCAACTTACTGCATAGTACCAATAAGTCTGGGGTCAGCAGTCACCCACCTCCATGGCCAAGTGAGCGCATCCATCAGTGAGTCAACCAGTTGACAGCTGCTGATGTTAGCTCAGGTGACACTGCTGTCCCGTACCAGGTGGTGTGGTAGATAGCAAGGTGACCTGGGGGTCAGCTGCCTGGACTCCAGGATCAACTGTGTCCTTATAAACATTGTGACTTACTGACGGTCACTTTACCCTCCCTTCCTCCACACCTACTAACCCTCTTTTGATCCCCATGGGTTCCCCTGACTAGACTCATCTTGTCAATGGATTCATTACTTAGTGGCTGTAATGGCTATTCCTGGTTGTCAACTTGACTATATCTGGAATGAACTACAAGCCAGAATTAGAGGGCTCACCTTTGATCCAGATCTTGAGGCTGGAAGACAGAAGTTTCTGACCTGGATCTTGGCATGGAGATCTTGAGGCATAATGGCTATGAAAAGCTTAGTCCCAGGCAAGGTAGTACATGCCTTTAATCCCAGGAGACTAAGGCAAGGAGATCTCTGAGTTCAAGGTCAGCCTGGGACAAAACAAGTCCCAGATCCAGGCATGGTGGTACACACCTCAAATATGGCCACACCTTCTGCTGGAAGCCTACATAAGGACATTGGAAGAAGGAAGATTCGCTCGTCTTCACCTGCTTGCACTTACTTGCTAGCACATCTGTTGGAACCTACTTCTACAGAAGACCAGCTGAAACAACTAGCCCTGTGGGACTGAGCAACTGCTAGATTCTTGGACTTATTGTTGGGGAGTTGAACTACAGACTGTAAGTCATCATGATAAACTCCCTCAGTATAGCAGGATATTCCATACTTTCTGTGACTCTAGAGAACCCCGACTGATAAATTCAGTGGGTTTTTGTGAATGGCTTCTTTCATTGAACAGAGCTTCAAAAGTGCACTCATGTGTGACCCACTTGTGTGTGTTCCACGTCAGCGCATCACTCCTTTGCATGGTTGTGTAACAGCCCCTTGCATCGATACACCACATTCCACTTGTCTGTTTATGGCTGTCAGACACGTGTGTTGTTCTGGGATCGGGACACCAGCACTGTCCCACACAGGCACACTTTCCTGCGTGGTGCATATTTTCATATCTCTTGCGTTTCTATCGGAGCAGGGTGTTTCTCAGCTGCATGGTGGCTCTGATCACTCTTGAGGGCAGGACTTGTCGTTTTGCTCTTGTTTTCTTTACCAAGATTCTGCTTGTGCTTTCAGGATGGGTGGGAGGGACACTCTCCTCCTTTTTGCACACGTCCTTTCTCTTGCACAACTGCAAGACAACTCTGGGCTCCTATGGGCTCTGGCTGGACTACTGCATTTCTTGTCTCCCATTAGTGTTGGCATCTCCAATGGCTTCTTTGTCCCCAGCAATGGGGGCAGGGTCAGTGCCTCACCCTTCATGGTGGTGTCTCTCACCCTGTCTCTGCAGCTGGCAGCGTGCTGGTCCATGCAGGGTTGGGAGATGAAGGAATGAATGCTCTCCATGGTGCCTCAGGTAGCAGCTGAGCCCAACGAGGGCCTTTGCAAGGTTGGGGACAGGCATGGCAAGCTCTCCAAGCCACACCAGCGTATGAGTGTGGCCGGCAGAAGGTGTGGATGCTCTAGGAGTCATGGGGGTGGTAGGAGCATGTGGGTGGGGTGTGTGGTTGCCACTCGAGGTCAGGTTCACAGACCACCTTGGACAGAAGCAGGAAGCTGATCCAAGTGGGTCATACCTGGGATAAAGGCAGGATGGAGAACGGTTTGTAGGTCTGAGCCAGACAGGGGTGGGAGGGATGGTTGCGAAGGGAGCACTCTGTGTACAGAAGCCCTCTGCCATCCTTTGTCCTGGTTGCAGGCAGCTTGGAGTGCCAACAGGCCTGGCTTCAGGGAGAGCGGACTACAAGCCCGGTGTGTATGGCTGCCCAATGGGAATGGAAGATTCTGCAGGATGATATTTGTTCATCTTCCAGACAGCATGAGACGATTGCCATGGAAGGCACTGGAAGATGACCCACTCCCATGCTGGCACTCAGCATCACTGTGCCTCAGGATGCCTGGGAGGCCAACTTCCTGATGGCCTCAGGACACTCTGGGTGGGGGCTAGGAAACTGAAGTTATGTGTGCCTGGCTCGGGGCTAGGCACCTTCCTGATGTAACCTCAGTTCATACCCACAGCAAATCTAGGAGGGTGGATGTACCTCTCCTTTGGGCGTGGGAGCTCAGAGAGGGCAAGTTTTTACCCCAGGTCACACAGCTAGGAGTTGGTAGACTGTGACGTCACCTATCAAGGAGTTCATCAGTCTGAGAAAGCACATTGTGCTGGAGCCCGGCCTGGGAGCATGTTCCATTTCCTCAGCATGTGACTGTGTCCTCGGAACCCTGCCGCATATTTTTAATAATTGGTATGAAGAAGCAATCCACTGTCGGCTGTCCTGCTGTCCGCTGTTCCAGGCAGATAAGACAGAACCAGACAGAGGGATGCAGGAAAATCCATTTTTTCCCAGTGGCGGAGATGGTTCTGGCTCCAAAACATTGTGGGCTTTAATTCTCTGAGCCTGACTCAGGTGAGGTGAGTCCCTGAGTGAGATACTCACTGTCTAACCCGGGGCTCGGAAGGTAAGAGCCCAGAGGGCCTGCATCTCACGGTAGAGTCATTTCCGGCCTTTGGAAGTTCCTGAGTCAGGGGCATGGCAGGCTGAGTTCAGGGGGATGTGGCAACAGGAAAAACTGTCATGGTGGACATAAAGAAGACTGAGTGACCATTGATGGCAAACAAGGCTCGATGGAGCTGCTGATGCTCACAGCCAGGGCCTTCCCGGAGCTCGGCTTGAGGTAGACCCTTCTTCAAATCCAATATATGTTTATAAATAGTTTTTACTTTTGGCAATGTGAGTGGGACAGGATCTCCATGTATAGCCCAGGCTGGATTTGAACTCGTGACTCCTCCTGTCTCAGACATTCAGCTGCTGGGATCTCAGGTGAGTTTATTCATATCTGGATCCATTTTAAAGATGGAGAAACTGTGGCTTTGAGACAGATGCCACTGTCTCATTTCCCAGGGCGGTTGGGGCAAATGACCACACTTTTAGAAAGGTGCTCATTTCAAACTACAGGCATTTGTTGAGGTAGGGCTGTGGGGACAGGAAATAGTGGGGCCAGATGCCCTCTGCTCTGGAGGGTCCTGCTCTGCCTGCCTCTGCTTTAGGAGCTCCATGCATCCTTCAGCCTGTGGCTGCATCCCTCCAACTCCTGCTTCAAGCCACACATGCCTTCCCTTCCCCACCTTTGTGGTATGCTTTTTGCTTATTTGTTTGTTTGTTTATTATTTTTTAATGAGGCAAGGTTTTCTACATAACCCAGTCCTACTTCAGATTCACCACTGGGTAACCCAGGCTACCCTCCAACTCACAATCCTCTTTTTTAGCCTCCCAAAATCTGGGCACCACGGTGCTCGGCTGACAAGTGGCATTTTATCACACCAGGATGCTACCTTTATATATAGTTTAGGTAACTATCCTTCGGTAGTTACCTAAAGTTCAGGTGTGGAAGTCACCCCCTAGCCCGTCCTCTATGGCAAACAATGAGGTCAGAGCTGGCACCTTTGGGGTTTCTTCCTTTCCTCTTCTCCATGGGGTTTGAGATACATACAGACTGTGGCCCTTCAATATTAAAATTATTCAAGGAATGGAAATAAGATGTATTAGAGTGGAAAGGATGAAGTAAGACTACTCACAAGTAGTATGACCATATGGGGAGAAAATCCACCCAACATATACAAGAGCTTCTTAGTGAAGTTAGGGAGGTGGTCAGACGTCAGTGTGACGTACAGAACTATGTAGTACATCTATACCCCTAGTCATGAGTGGCAGAGACGAAGACGGCCGTTCAACCAATGACGGCACCAGAAAGAACAAATACTTAGAAATAAATTTATCCAATGGCGTATAGGAATCAAAGGAAGCCAGACTAAAATCTGACTCAATGGCGGCAGCCCTGGGCTGGATTTAATGGTGGGAAGGTGGTAACACTCAACTCAAACTGACGGCCACTCAGTGCTTCCCTAGACACTCCCAACAGCCCTTCCTGCCGACGACACAGGAAAAGGGTTTTACCATTCACTCAGGGAGTCAGGAGAATCTGGGAAAGAGGAAGAACCCTAAGGACTCACCGTTTCCAACTTCAGTTTATCACGAGGCTCCAGTAGTCATGGCAGTGTGGGGGCAGGCGTGAGGACAGACACACAGACAGTGTGGAATGGGAAGCTCAGAACTGCAGCCGCACGCCATGGCCGACTGCTTCCAGCAGGGTTTATGGGGCTTCTTCAGGGAGAAAAAAGACCCTTTGGGCAAAGTTTAAACAACTAGATATCCGTGAGTAACGTAACCAGTTGTGGGCCCCACTATGTTCAAAATTAACTCACAATGGTTCCAGCACCTAAATGCAGGACCTACGAGGATCACACTCTCAGGAGAAAACATTAGAGGAAATCTCCATGATCTTGGATCAGACAGTGGTTTTGTCAAAGGGGAAAAAATGGATAAATCAGACTTCATTAAGATTAAAGATTGTCTTGTGTCCCCGGACGCTGAGGAGAAAGTAAAATGATAACTCAACTATCAGGGGAAGATATTTGCATATCTTTTATCTGATAAGGGTCAGAGTATATAAAGAGCTCTTACAGATTAACAATAAAAAAAGAAGTCCAATTCAATTAAAAATAAACCAAGGCTCTGAGTAGCCGTTTCTCTAAGGAAGATGCACAGTGGCGCCTAAAACACATGTGGGCTCACTTCCCACACACAGCGGTCCCTAAACATGTGTGGGCTCACTTCCCACACAGAGTGCTCTCTAAACATGTGTGGGTTCACTTCCCACACACAGTGGTCCCTCAACACATGTGGGCTCACTTCCCACACACAGCGGTCCCTAAACACGTGTGGGCTCACTTCCCACATACAGTGGTCCCTAAACACGTGTGGGCTTGCTACCATTGCCCACTGTCGTCTTGTAGTCATTCTCATAGAAATCATGGGATAACACTTTATGTCCACCAGATGGCTACAATCAAAGAGACAGAAAAACGGCGAACACAGGCAACAAAATGGCGAAGTGAGAGCCCCATCTAGTGCCTGTGGACACGTAAAATACTGTGGAATACAAACTTAAAGTTATAGAAGTATCCAGAAACTCCATCCCTAGGTACACACAATGCAGTTGATTCACACACTGAAATATTATTCAGCCGTAAAAGGAGGATTTTAAATACATTCTGCTCAGTAACCAGTGCCGGGCAGAAAGGGCCACGTTTACATGGTTTCATTGGTACCAGTTGTCCCCAGTAGGCGACTCCACAGAGCAGAAGAGTAGACTGGAGCTTGTCTGGGCTGAGGAGAAACGGAAGGAGAGAGAGGAGCTGTGGCAAGGAGCAGGACTTCTCCTTCTGGGGTCAGTGATGGCAGCTGCCTCAAGAAGGTACCGGAACCCTCAAAGTGTGCTTTTGAGAATATGAATTTTGACATATCATCGGCCTTTCAAAAGCCAAAAATCAAAACACTAACCTGTGTCTGTCAGGTTGACAGTGGCCTAGAGGGGGCAGTGGGGCTGGAGCCTGGGAAACTGGAGCCATTTTCACCAGCTGTGGCTGGATCTGTGACATCCTCAAGGCCAGTGTGGTAGCCCCTACTCCCCACTCGTGGTGCCACTGAGAGCTGGGGCAGTCTTCAGGAGGTGTGGCCCAGTGGAAGGGAATTAGGGCTCTAAAGGGGACACCAAGGTCCAGGCCCCTGCCTCTCACGCTCTCCAGTTCCTGACTGCTGAGAGGTAAGCAGCCCTCCTCCATCTGCTTCCGTTGTGATGCACCTACCCTTATGAGCCCCAAACAAGACTGAGTGAGTGGACACAGACTCTGGAACTATAGGCCCCATTCTTCCTTGGTTTTAAGTTGATTAACTCAGGTAGTGTGTGTGTGTGTGTGTGTGTGTGTGCACTGTGAATATGCAGGTATGTAGGCTTGTGCATACACACATGTCTGTGGAGGCCGAAAGCTAACCTCAGCTGTCGTTACTCAGGGGTTTTCCTCTCACTGGCTGGGAGCTCATCCATTACCCTAGATTGTCTGTCAGGGAGCCTCGGGGCTCTGCTTGTCTCAGCGTTTCTAGCGTGGCGTTATGTGAGCATCACACATGGCTTGACCTTGGCTTGGGGGAGGATTTAGCTCAGGTCCTTATTCATGCACAGCAAGCACTTTATTGCCTGAGCTATCTCCTCAGCCCAGGTCAGGTGTCCTTCAAGCGCTGTGCCTCACAGACCCAATGACCATCTAGCCAGGGCTTGAGTGGCAGAGTCTCGGCTTGACCTACCCTGAGCCCATCATGTGTTTTGGCCCTGTCCTGCGGTGCTCCCCACTCCAGGGTGTCAGGTGATGAGTGACCATAGTGATCTGGACAGTGGTGGGGACAGAGCTGACAGGATGGAAGGGGATTTGGCAAGCCTAGAACAGACTGTCTTAGAGGCGGTCCTGTGGAGCTTCTAATAAGACTGCCCTGAGGCTGGGCTCACTCAGTTCCTTAACTTGATGTTTATTGAGTGTGTACCAGGCGGCAGGTACTTTCTCAGACACCGAAGATAGGACAGAGAATGCAAGCCAGTCCTTCTTCTTGCTCTGCCCTCATGGGCTTACATCTTAGTGTCAGGGGCATTATTTGTGGCAGCAACTAAAAGAAGGATGGAGTCACTGTCACAGTCATATGGCTGGCCTGCACTGCCTGTTGCATTCTTATCTTCTGAGTATTGTGGAATCTCTCTTCCCTGCCACACTGAATTCCGGCATGGGCACAAGGCACATTATAGAGAATGAAGAAATGAGTGACAGTAACAGGAGGTGTACAGACAGAAGCCTTAAAACCCAGTACACGCACCTGGCCTGATGGTCTTTTTCCTTTGCTACAACAAAAAGTCACAGAGGTGTATTGCCAGTTGTGTCCCAGAAGGAAGACATCGTGGGGAAAGCCACACTTGATTCTCAGTGGGCAAGGGCTGAGCCGAGTGTCAGGCTTTTGTTTGTTTTATTTACTGGGCAATGTTGATGATGCAGCAAAGCCTAGTGTGGTGGTTTGAGTATGCTTGGCCCAGGGCGTGACACTATTAGGAGGTGTGTTCTTGCTGAAGTGGGTGTGGCCTTGCTGGAGGAGGTGTTTCACTGTGGGGGTGGGCAATGAGACCCTCCTCCTCACCATGTGGGGTTGAGTCTTCTCCTAGTGACCCTCAGATGAAGATGTAGAACTCTCAGTTCCTTCTGCATCATGCCTGCCTGGATGGTGCCATGTTCCTGCCTTGATGGTAACGGACTGAACCTCTGAACCTGTAAGCCAACCCAGATTAAATGTTGTCCTTTATAAGAGTTGCCTTGGCTCTGGCAGTGCATGGCAAATACAGAAGTGGATGCTCACAGTCATCCATTGGACGGAGCACAAAGTCCCCAATGAAGGAGCTAGAGAAAGTACTCAGGGAGCTGAAGGGGTTTGCAACCCTACAGGAGTAACATCAATATGAACTAACCAGTACCCCCAGAGCTCTTTGGAACTATACCACCAATCAAAGAAAACATATGGTGGAACTTGTGGCTCTAGCTGCATATGTAGCAGAGGATGGCCTAGTTGGTCATCAATGGGAGGAGAGGCCCTTGGTCCTGTGAAGGTTCTATGCCCTAGGACCAGGAATGGGAGTGAGTGGGTTGGTGAGCAGGGGGAGGGGAGAGGGAATAGGGAATTTTCCAAAGGGAAATTAGGAAAGGAGATAACATTTGAAACGTAAATAAAGAAAATATCTAATAAAAAAAGTTAAAAAAAAAAGGGTTGCCTTGGTCATGGTGTCTGTTCACAGCAGTAAAACCCTAAGTAAACACTAAGACACCTAGTGTACCCTGACTAATACCTGTTATCATTCTCTTTATGTGCCCCATGGGGGATGTTAACCCACACCCACTCCTGGGTAGTACTTCGGAGTATTAAGCCTAAGGTTTAGTACAGTAACTCAAGTGTAAAGCCAAGGTTCTGCAGACACAGAGCTGTTATACATTCTCTTATAGATCCAGCCTCATAGAGTGCGCATCCTGGCACTCTGATGAAGCTCTGAGTCCTAGTTTTTGTGACTTAACCTGGAATTCACACCTTGCTTCTCTCAAAAGGCTGGAAGCAATACACAATAGCCTTCCAAACACAACAGGATATTTAAAAAGTAAAGATCAGACATAAGAGGGCAAGATAATCCTTCAGGAACTCCTGGTAAGATGGTGACTGCCCTTGAACACTGGATTTGGCTCTAACTTGATAGCAGCCAAGGCTAAAAATGTGTACACATGAGCACACACATCCATTACACACAAATAAATATGATGATGATGATGATGATAATGATGACAACCATGGTGATTTAAAAACTAATGTGACTCTTCCACTAAAACTTCCTGGTCTCAGGAAGGAAGAAGAGACAAGTTGAAGTTCACGGGTGAGCATGGCCCAAGCCTGGCACCTCATTCCTTCAGTCTCTGGTGGGCCCTTATCTCAGGGGCATGGGTCAGCAGTAGAACTAGCATTCTTCCTAGACATGTTGAGTTATCCTTCTGTTGGCAGTGTTGGCCCCAGAAGTGAGCTCTTGACAAAAGGTGAGGCTGGCATTAAGTTAAATTGCAACTCGGCAGAGAGGCTTTTTTGAGACGCTGGCTTAATGGGTACCAGACAGATGGTTTGAATTTGGACATATGGGGCATGGGGAGAGGGTACCAGGCGGAGGGAGTGATTTATTCGATAAATATTTACCAAGAGCCTGCTTGGAGCCAGGCCCTAGTGGTGGGTTCTGGGGACACACAGATGGCCTTGGCCTCTGAGGAGGTCACAGACGAGGGGGACAGGTGCATAGACAAATTACCAGTGCTGGGACCAGAATGAGGGCGTGCACAGGGTGAGGTGACTGAGATGGACTGAGGCATCCAAGGCTTCCTATGTGTTCCATGGCTCCTGGGAAAATCCTGCTAAGCCACCTCTCACAGCTCAAGGTGGGACTTTCACATGGGACAACGGCACTCTGGGGCAGGAAGGAGGGTGTGCTGTGTAGAGCAGACAGACGAACATGGGAGAGAAGCAGTTGTAGGCTGGAGTAGCTGATCAAGGTTTAGGGGTGGGTGTAAAATGAGACTGTGAGACTGAAGGCCAGCCCCCAAATTGCTGGAAGCCTCTGGCCTAGTTGAGGAATGCAGACTTCAGTCTCTGACAGAGGCTGGCACTGTCAGAGCTTCCCAAGGGGCAGCCTGCCCTGAGATGACTCTGCTAGGCAACCTGAGGCCCATGGACTGCCTGAACTATGGACTGTCTCCTGGGATCCAGGCCTGGCTATTTAGGATGACTATGTGAGACAGAGACCTGCCCTGTGAGACAGAGACCTGCCCTGTGTGACAGAGACCTGCCCTGCTTTCCAGGGCGAGTGGCTTTAGCAGTGACTCTCGGCCACCCGGGAAATGTGACCTGAGCCTCAAAAGCCTTGGGCCACTAGGCCAACTGTGAGCAGCCTAAGGAGGCTCTGGCCGGCACTCTCCTTCCTTTGCCATTTTACTGTCTGCTTTACGGTGAGCACTCAGAAGCTGGTCAGCTTTGTGAAGATTCCAGCCGTGCCCAGGAAGCTCCTGCCAGTCTCCTCCACCCCCTGCCTTCACCCAAACAGCTGGAGAGGGAGGTAGAAGATAAGAGTTAAAATTCTTTAAAATTCCATGTGTTTGCCTCTTTCAATACCTGTTTCCATAGAAACACTGCTGGTATAAGCCAGGAGCAGTTCCCTTATTCCATCCAAATCCCCATTTGCCTCTGTGAATACAGAATGGTGAGGCCGCGAAATGCAGAGGGAACTTTGAAGCGCCCCTGTGTGCCAAACTGCCTGTTACCTGATTATGCCAGAATGGCCAGAAAGCCACAGAAACCTGAGGTAGAGGGAGTTCCTGAGATACTCAGTGTCTGGGAAGTATGTGGGGATGACCGGCCTACCACTTCAGCAAATGTGTGCTCCCTGCCACCCCCAACTCCCATAGATGGCCGCAGTATGTAAGATGGCTTTCATTGCAACCTGCCTGGAAAGCAAATGGGGGACAATGTGTGGTGGCCCCCGGGTGCCGCGACAGTGGCCCCTGGGTGCTGTGACAAGGTGCTGTGACAGTGGCCCTCTGTGGCTTGTCTGACCATTTACACTTAGCAACGCTGAGTGCTTCCCCTGTGTCTCTCCATATTGAAACTTCTTTGGAATGTCAGATGGATGCATGGACTGTGGCCCAGCACAGAGGGAAGGGAAAACGAAGCCTTCGGCCAGGGCTGCGGCCACTTTCACATCATTCACATACACGATGAGCTGAGCTTGATGGTGAATTCATTACAAACTATTTTTCTCAAATGAAAAGGTAATCTCTCTCTCTCCCCCCCCCCCCCTCCACTGTCACTTCTTGGTTCTCATCTTACTTGCTCTAAAGGCAGCACTTGGCATGGCTTATCAAAACCTCCTTCTCTTGAAGCATTTTCTCCCTTTGGTTTCCAAGAACTCGTGTGATTTTTCCAAAGGCATAGCCTTCCCTCCCTGTATCTGAATCCACTGAACTCACGTGACTTTCTTTCCATCCGCCTCAGGCATCTCCAGCCAGGCATCCCTTGCTGCCTCCCACCTCCGTCCCTGGACCCTGAGCATCACTGTGTCCCTGGACTCTTCCTTGGTCCCACCTTTAGTGCATCCCTGTGCCCTGAGTTGAGGCCTTCACAGGGAACCTCTGATGTCACCTGCTTGTTGACCTCTCTCAGGTCCTTCCTGCACCCCACATCTCTCCCTGAAACCCAGAACTGTATAGTCAACACTCACGCTCATTACTAAAAGTGGCACTTAAAAAATGTTATTTTCCTTTCTGCCAAGAATCCAAATCATATTTTACAAGCGCTTTAAGCATCCTTGGCAGGTTTATCAACACCTCCTGCATATGAGTTGCAGAAACAAGCAATTTTCCCATCCGTGTACAGGCGGAGGAGCGGCTGAGACATCACAATCTTTCTACCCATGTACAGGCTGAGATGTGGCTGAGACCTCACAAGGAGTCTGGATCAGGAGCTTGGGACACCTGCTGGCCTGTGCCTCACTCTTGAGATATCTTCCTTCCTCACATTCTTTTTGGGTGTCACATTTTGACTGTGGTCTGCTTTCCCTCCCCCACCCCCACCCACAGACACCTCTTTCCCTCCTGCCTCTCTGACCACCACTCTCAGCTCTCTTCCCAGGACTCCAAGGAGAGCTTTCTTCTCCATGTTCTCACTCTCTCTGGGGCTACACCCTTGTCCTCATGACTCCCGGACTTATTGTGCTGACCTTCCTCCTGTCCCCTCTACTCGAGAAACGACTGTCCTGTGTGCCTAGAACCTTGAATCATATTTTCTGGGTTCCTTTCCCAGGAGGTTCTCTGGCACTCGGGTATTTCAAACGTGACCAGAAATGAGACCCTTAGTTCCTTCTCAAGCTTTCTTCTCGTTCTACACCCTGACTCAGTGATGTGGCTGCCACCTACCACCCAAGCAGAAATATGGACACGGCCTTGTTGCTGTTCGGTCCCCAGCCATTGGACTCAATCAATTATCAAGCCTGGCTTCATAAGTTTCCTAGGTCTATGCTCAGTCACACCTCCCGCGTCCCTGTTTGCATCAGTCTGGTTTACGTCACCCCCGACTCACACCTGAATTGCTGCCATTTTGCGCTTCTACTCTCCACTCATTCTCACCCTGCAGCCATGGAAAACGTGACCATGTCACTTTTGAGATAAAATCTCATTGATTTTGAATTTTAAACTCATCTGTTTAGCTGTCGGGGTCCCTCAACCTATGCCATCGCTTGCCTCCCCTCGTTTCTTCAGAGGCAGCTTCAACTGCAACCAGTGAAGACAGTCCATAGCTTTTCTTTTTAGGTTATAAAGAAAAATACTTCTATTTAATATATTGCAATAGAAATCCTGGCCAGGGGGCTGGTGAGATGGCTCAGTGGTTAAGAGCACCGACTGCTCTTCCAAAGGTCCTGAGTTCAAATCCCAGCAACCACATGGTGGCTCACAACCATCCGTAACAAAAATCTGATGCCCTCTTCTGGAGTGTCTGAAGACAGCTACAGTGTACACACATATAATAAAATAAATAAATCTTAAAAAAAAAAAGAAATCCTGGCCAATGTAATAAGTCAAGAAAAGCAAATCATGGAACATAGATTAGAAGGGGGGGGGGTGTATCACGGACAGCGTTGTTTTCCATGTAGAATGTCCTACGGAATCAACACAAAAACTCTGCGCTAGTGAGCAGCTCTAGCCACTGCAGATACGTTCATATACGAGTGTGTGTGTATGGCTGGATACGTGTATACGTATATGTATACAGATATATTCCTTATACACTATATATGAGCACACACAGAATCAAATACAGCATCTTTTACGTTGGCAACCAGCATAATGCAGTAGATAGAAATGTACTGGCTCACTTACAACAACTGTATGAAGAACTCTAGGAAACTGATGGGGGAAAAATTGAAGACATTCCAAAGAAATGGAGCGGCCATATTTCCTGATCATGGACAGGAAGACAGAAGACCATCAGCTCGTGTCAGGGCCTCCCAACTCCATCTATGGATTTAGTGCTGTGTTCAACAAATGCAAACTCAGAGAGCTACTTTGCAGACATCAATAACCTGGCTTTAACTTTTATGTGTTGAGGTACAGGCACCAGAAGCTCTAACGCAACACTGAGAATGTGAGCTTAGGCCTGCATGGAAACCTGGCCACAAATGCTCACAGCCGCGTTAGCTATCATTGCCCACTTCTAGAGGCAACTAAGATGGCTGTCAGAGGTGGGGAGGATGCGGGATCCGTGGCCCAGCTCTATAGCAGAGGGCTCATCACCCACAAAGAGAAACTGAGCCATGAACAGACATGGAGGGACCTCAAATACACATTACTCTATGTAAAAGCTGGTGAGAGCGAGCTGCAGACGGGATGCTTCCTGCAGTGTGGCACTGTGCAGAAGGAATGGAGGGTGGCTAAACGTGAGACTGTGAGCTGTGATCTGTGACTGTGCATGGGACATCGCATACATGGCAGACTGTGTGGTGTGATCGCTGATTGTGCATGGGACATCATATACGTGGCAGAGTCCACAGTGATGTCCATCACCCGACTATACACCGGGGCTCCAGTGTACAGAAGTCAGGATGTCAGCTAGAGGACCATGTGTGGGGCCAGGAGGGTACAGGAAACACGGTACACTTGTGGGAGTTTTCTGCAAACCTAAAACTGACCTACGCTACTGATGGTGTGATGAAAATTCTAAAGTGACACACCCAAATTTCTGAAAAGCACATAAAATATGTCTGAAAAAGATGAGGCATGACGTTGCTGGAACCTTCCACGGACGTGCTTTTCCCAGTGACATCCTTTTACCTCCACCCCAGAGGTAACCACGATCTTGGATTTTAGATAAACAGACTTCCCTTTCTTTATTTTAAAATGGTGTTGCCACTTTTAGGGATCCTTAAAGTGTATTACACAGCTTCCATCTTTGAACTTGAAGTTTGTGAAAAAACACTTTGAGTTTCATCTATGCCTTTGTGCACATGTGCGCATATGTGAATGTGTGTACATGCATATGCGTGTGCTTGCGTGTGTGTATGTATGTGTGCATATGTGTGTTCATGAGGGTCACTCTCCATCTTATTTTGTGAAGCAGAGTTTCTCACTGAACCTGCAGGTAAACAATCGACTAGCCAGGTTGCTCAGCAAGCTCCAGGGACTCACGTCTCTATCCTACCGGGACTGTACCTAAGTCTACTACACTCGGCTTTTATGTGGATCCCAGGGATTCGAGTTTAGATCTTCATGCTTGTAAGGCAGTTTCCCCCTAAGACATTTCCCTAACCCTGTTGTCTGCCTTTGCCCATCTGCATGTGTCTATCTGCTGCTTGACTGTTCTGTGTGTTGGCAAGGTATGTGGGTGCTCTCAGCTCTAGACTCTCTTAAACATCCACATGAGACATCAACCCTCTGCCCTCCTCCCCAAGGCACAATGTGGGTTTGCTCTATATAATGGTCATCTTGAGATATCTTTATTGGGCTGTGGACCATGTGCATGTCAAACTGTTTGCTGAGGCTGGACCAATGTGTCCAGCACCCTGCTGTATACAGCTTCCTGTAACTCTGTGCTCGCTGGCATCTGGCCAGCCTGAGGGATTCTCCTCCCTCGTGCAGCTGCCTGGGCCCTTCCCACCTCCTCCATTGTCATGTCTTCTCAGCTTCCATCTAAGAAGCTTTTCCCAACCCTAGGAGGCCAGCTCTCCTCCCACCCAGTGCTCCCCAGGACCTTGAATTTCCCAGTGCACTGTTCAAGGGGGGAACTGGCACAAAGTTGTCTGTCTGTCTCCCTGCTGCTCAGTGGTCCCTGAAGGCAGGGCCACACCTCAGTCACCGGGCCTTTTCAGAGGGCTGTTACAAAAAACTAAGTGACTTCATATTTATAACGCATTCAGAAAGCTTCCTGGCAAGTGATAAGAGTGAAATCAATATTTGTTACATAAAAATGAAGGCAGGTCGGGCCATTTTTGATAGGACTGTGGGGTATTTTATTTCCTCGGGGCCCTAAGTGTAGTTTCTGGGGAAGATGTGCTCACAGGATATCCCTGTCACTCCCCAGCCTTTGTCCTTTCTCTATCCTCTGACCAACCTAAAGGGCCAGTGCAGGTTGGCTTGTGAGTTTAGCCCGCTCCCAGATAGCCTGTGTGTACTCTGGGGTCAAGACTGGTAGTTTTGAATTCTGTGTCCCCATGGAGGGTACCCTTAGGTGCTCAGCTGGGCAGTTGAGGGCTAGCTTGTCCTGTCCTAGGAGGCTAGAGTTGACAGAGCTCTGAATGAGGAAGATGCTGGAAGGCTGGGGAGGGAGGGCAGCTCAGGTTTGATAGGGCCAGGGCACTTAGCGACACAGCTCTGTAATAAATGAACTTGGTGTTGAAGCTCAAGCCATTTATTTGGTAGAGAAGATCCAGAAGCAGGCAGGTAGCAACAGAATGAGGCTTCCGGAATCCTAGTGGTTTTAGAGAGCCCAGAGCAAACTGAGGGTCATGTGGCTGTGGAGGAAGGGGAAAGGGACAGACTACAAAGACCTCCAATCAACTCCTTTCAGCTCAGAGTTCATTCCTGGTTGACCTGAAAATTTTGCCCCTTCAGTGAGATTTTAGTCACCCTAGAGCCTGGATACATTGTTGTATTACCACAGAGCACTGAACCTGGCAGGGGGTCCGGGAGAATTCTCTGGACAGCTTAGTATCTTTCAGTGGGAAGCTGTGGTGGGTTGACACATCAAAGAGCTCTACTACCATGGCAACAGACAACACAGGACAAGCCCCCTCCCCCTCCAAAAAAAAAGCAGAAAAAGAGAAATGTCCCAGAAGGAGGTGTGATAAAAGTTCTCAGCAGGTACCAGGGGCGGGGGCGGAGGTGGGGGCGGGGGCGGAGGCGGGCACAGGCATGGGCATGGGCAGGGATGGCGTGGCAGGGGAGCAGAGCCAACCTGGACTTTGCCTAGGACAAGCTGGCGGGCCCTGGACAGAATCTTCTCCCACCCAGATTCAGTTTTCCTCATTTATGTTGGCAGCAATAACCTAGCAGGTCTGGGATGCAGAGGAGCCGGTAACAGCAACCGTGCTCAGGACAGGCGGGAGGGCAGAGAGACCCCATTAGGCAAACCATCAGCCAACAGGTCAGGTGGCATGAGAAAGATTTTATTTGGATGCTCCCGAGGACACACTTCCATATACAGAGTCTGCTGTTCCAGCTGACTTCAGCCCTGGAGGTTTGTCCTGCCCCTGCCTTAGCCCCAGGACCCCTGGACCATCCTCCTCACGACACTACACAGGGCAGCCTTCAGGTCTCTGGGACACCCTGGGCCTGGTCCTCAATGGCCTTCCCTGGGCTAATCTCTTGCCCTGCTTTCCTGGGCCTGCTGTCTTCCCTGGCCTGAGTATGTGGAATGGGGTGGACATGTTCTGGCTCCTCCCACGTTCACAGACCTGTAGCCAGTGATCAAAGCTCTAGGGAACAGAGGGTGGGTGGTGGTACAGCCACTCACCTGCTGAGATACATACAGATTGCTGGGTTTTTGTTTCCTTACCAGGAGAATGAAGTTAGGCTCAACTTGGACTGTTCTAGAGTCACGGTGAAGATTAGATAACTCGCGGCACCAGCTATGATCACCATCATCATTGCCCAGGGACCCCTCTTTCTGATCTCTGTGTCCTGAGGGGTGGATGAGGAAACCCGTAGGGCAGAGACCATGTTCTTTTGTTAATGGTGCCTGATGAGTCGCCACCAGATGTGTCTCTGCACACTCGAAGAGTCTGTCTGTCTGTCTGCATGACTTGGTGGCTGTCCCTTTGACCCACAGGCACAACTGGTATTGGCCTCTCTGATGCCATTTCTGTTGCTCCTGCATCTTCCCAGGGTGCATGCAGTACAATGAGATCTCCAGTCTCTTGCCTAAATGACATTCTAATGATTGCAGGATTCCTCACTGGGCCGAGTAAAGCCTCAGTCTGTCTCCACCCAAGTGTGGCCGGGCATCTTATTTGCTTGAATGACATAAACCTCTGTCCCCAGCTCATAGAGACTCCACTCCAGGTTTAGTTTAAGAATACACATGACATCCTGTGAATAAAGATTCCCCTGATAATGGAGCAAGGGGAGTGGCGACTCTCAGGGTCTTTTGGAGTTTGCTACAGTGAATGACAGTAAATACCACCTGCCAGCCAGCACCTCACAAAGCCAAACCCACTGGTGTGAGGAGAGAGAGAGAGAGCAGACTCCAGGAGATTCAGGCTCCCTAAATTGAGGTACCCCACAAAGGTCAGTGCAAGGATTTGTACAAGACAGTTAAAACAAAAATGCATGTAGCCCACTTATATATACACACAGCCCAAGTTGGCCTTAACTTTGGATGCCCCTGCCTTCTCTGTTGTTTGAGATTACACACTTGGACCACCATGCCTGGTTTCCAGTGTATATGTCGCAGGACTTTTATGCAAGTTTTTTTTTTTTTTAATCTCAACAACAAATACCCAGTATGGAATGTGTGGAAAGAAATCCATTGCTCGTTGCCTTGAATATCACAGAATAGTACAACCTCTTAGTGCTTCAAAGGTGGGACACAGGCAGTGTAATTTCTCACTCGGATGAGCAGGTACATCGGTGCTTCCCCAGTTATGACAGTACACTCCTTCAAGGAGTCCAACCTTCTCCCTTAATCTGGTATTTATTAATATGATATTAAGTTGTTTCATGGTACCTTCTATTTGCCCTTCCTGAAATAACCTATGTCTCAAATGGCGTGGTGCAGAGCCGGCCACCATGGTGTGAGGATGTCCATCCATGTTGTGCCGCCTGCCCCCTCCCTTATCCCCCACCCCCACCTGCCTTAGCCTCTCACCTCCATGCTGTACCGCTCCACTGTCCTCCGCAGGGGGTCCACAGCCTGCCAGCAGATCAGGATGCACAGATCGATCAGCAGCATGCCCCCCACAATCACGAGCAGCTTCTGGTCTTTGATGATCTGCAGAGGGAAAGAGCAAAGGGGGGCAGACATGAGAGAGCTGCTCAGACAGGGTGAGCCCTGCTCATTTCTTTGCTTGGCTCCTTCAAGCACGGTCCAAACAGCACCTAAAGACATGCTTGCAACTTGTTGAAATCTGGCCACGTTTAGTCTCTGCTCAATGGTGGTTTTCACCTTCCAGGTTTTCAGTGTGAAACATCCATCTTTACTGTCTGATGACCCCCTCCCCCTTCTCCCTTTTCCTCTTTCTCCCCCACCCCCACCCCTGTTCTCCCTTCCATCTCCTCCTCCTGGCATTCTCTCCTGGCGTCCACCTCCCAAAGCTTCCAGGTGTGAGATTGAACCTCTGATCCTCCTGCCTCCACCCCATGTTATATCTGCTAACAGGGAGGGGCCTGGGGACAAACTTTGGCAGTGACCAGCTTCTCCTGGATTTCTCAGACTGCAGTTGATTTCCCCCACCCCCAGTCACCACTTAAATAAAAGCTAACATGGTGAAGTCCACCTGGCAAAGACCAATGGGAAAATAAACAAAGCTGAGACACAAGCTGGAGAAACATCCGGCAGCTCTGACTTCTAAAGGGTAAGGCCATTTGTAAAGGAGGAGATAGTAACTCAGGAGGTGTGACTATAGCTCAATACAAACAAACAAACAAACAAACAAACAAACAGTACATGCTACCGACCAAATCCACAAGAACAGCCTCTCCTGGGGGGTGGAAATCTAGGCACCCCACCCCCAATGTAGAGCTTTTGAGAAGCTCTGGTGACTACTGAGGCTTTGTGGGAACGTTAACCCTTGCCCCGTGGGAAGCCTGGTGTTCAGGACAGGTGAGAACGGGGCCTTTGCTCTCCATGCTGGAAGTAGGGGAGGGTACATGCGGGGCATTTGCCTTCCAGGGTGCTCCTGACTTTCCTACTAGTGTGAGCCCAAGCCGATTCCCAGGACTCCGTGCCTCTGGTATGCCTTGTGTGAGCTCAGTTGACTTTAGAAGACCAAAGACCCTTCTGATCTGTGCAGCAGGGCAAGCCCTTCCCCTAAAAGGTTCAGGGAAGAAGTTGGGGAATGACATTGGACAGTGGGTCACAAGTGGATCCTGGCTCTCTTTTTTGCTGCTTCTGTAGTGACAGCCAGAGGGACAGAGGGGGAGGAAGGGGGCTCATGTTTCATTCTCTGAGGGTGGCCTAACAGAATGAACAAAGACCTCCTTCTAACCTGAGGTGTTGCCAAATGCTCAACTTAGCTTCAGTTTCCTCCTTCATAAAGGGCGTCCATGGATCCCCAGGTGACACAGTTGGTATTAGAATCAAATGAGATGAAGTTTGGAAAGCTGCCAGTGAGGGGTCAATCAATGGAACCTGGCAACCATCACTCAGGGTTTGAGCTTTGTGATGGTGTTTGTGTGTAGGACAGTGGCACCTAGGGGTAAAGTGTGATGTTACAGCTCAGATCTATTGACAGCTCTACCAATCCATGGTGGGAAGATAACTGAGAATACAAGAGGACATTTATAATTCCTTCTCAGAAATATGTATTGAGTGCTAACATGTAGTCAGTCTCTGTCTTAGGCACAGGGATTGCAGGAGTGAACACAGAATCCCACCCTGGGGGAGCACTCATTAGAGTGGGAGGACTAATAGTGAGAGACCGAGCAGATGTCACAAATGAAGAGTTTGCCAAAGAAAAGTGACTTAAAACAATCTAGAGGGGCCGGAGAGATGGCTCAGTGGTTAAGAGCACTGACTGCTCTTCCAGAGGTCCTGAGTTCAATTCCTAGCAACCACATGATGGCTCACAGCCATCTGTAATGGGATCTGATGCCCTCTTCTGGTATTTCTGAAGACAGCTACAGTGGATTCATATACAATCAATCGATCAATCAATCAATCTTTTTAAAATCCCAAGAAAGGAAAAAGGGGTGGGAGGTGGAAATATATCATCCTGGCTACATGGCGACCCCCCCAGAACACTTCTCAATGCTTACCCACCTGGCTTCTCTCTTCTTTCCTCTTTATATTTCTCTTAGAAGCTGCCCCAATGCTCTGGCTTCTGTCAGCACACATGATATCATCACCTGCTGCCTTGTCTGACCTAGTGGCTCACAGTGCTACATTCTTTCTGAATGGTATCAGAAAGACCATGACCAAGTCTGAGGTCCTAGAATCATGTGTAAATCTGACATGGACCTTGGATATGTCCCCTGTCCCTCTGAGCTGCTTCCCTCATCTATGACATGAGGCAATAAGCATACAATTCATGATAGATGCGCAAAGCCTGGCTCACACTAACTGCCCGGCAGAGGCAGAAGCCGGCTCTCTTCTGAAATGCCACTTCTTACTGCGGTCCTGTGCAGGAGCTAGAAAATCCTGCGGTCTGCTTACCACTTGTTTCTGTGGGTAAATGTTTTACAGAATTTAATCACACCTAGCCATGTGTACATCTGTTCCCGGCTGATTTCATTTATCAAGCAGAGAAGAATCCCTACAAACCAGACAGCAGAGCCCACAACACCGAAGCCTGTACCAACTGGTTCTTTACAAAAGAAACTTGGTTGACCACTGGTTTAACAAAACAAAACAAACAAAAAACACTTCAAATTTAAATTTTTTTGAGACGAAGTCTTGTTCTGTAGCTCAGAGTGGTCTTGAACTTGAGATTCTACAACCTCAGCCGCTCCGAAGCTGGCATGTATGTGCCACCACAGCAGCCTTGACTTTAGAGGTTTGAGTGGTCCTGACTGATCTAGTCAGGTCGACTCTCTGCTCCAGGAAGAACCATATGGAGGGTCCTGGGTTCCCTTACACTGTGTTTCTACCGTGCTGTCTCTCACAGCTGAGTTGTCCAGGCAGCTGCTTGAAGCCCTTACTGGCAGCATCTCGGGTGAGTCAGGTGACTGTCTGCAGAATGACCTTAGACGCTTTATTGCTTGTGTTATTTTGTTGGGACAGAGCTAAGACCTCTTCATCCTCAGAAAACATCTGCCTCAGAGAGAGGGTCCCTTCCCTGAGTGACTGCTCTCTCCCTCCACACTTCATTTTGCTTAGTGAGAGGCAGAGGAAGAGCTGTAATAAGTTTCTCAATTTAAGACTTTACGATTGGTCTTTAGAAAAATAGTAACATGCTATAAAAACCCCAGATTTGGAACATGATGTCATCGTGTGTCGATGCTCTTTTTAATAGGCTTCCTTCCTGTAACGATAGGGTCATGTGAGGTGAAACCTGTATGTATGTTTGGGGAGGGCCCACCACCCTGGATGGGGGGGGGGGAGAGCAGGGGAGCTCAGAGAGAAAGGTAGGTACTGGAAGACTGTAATAAAAAAGGCACAGGATTGGATTTTTATGTTTATGAAATTCTAGTGTACGTGTTGTTAGAAGAAAATTAAGGCATCTTCAAAACAGAATCCAGAATCAACAGAAGCCTAATAAAATGATCCAATTATACAAAACACACTGCATGATTCAATTTATGCGAGATTGCCCGGTGTCATACTCAGGGAGAGGCATGGTATAAGGTGGTCCCTGGTGACAGAAAGGAACGGGGTGTTGAATGGGTGCGGGGTCTTGGCTTGCATTTGGAGGTGGATGGTAATGAAGGCCAAACAAGGAAACAAACCAAGGTGGCATGCATGCCTCTAGGGACAAGAATCTGGCCCTGGTTCTGTTGTGGAAAGGGTTAAGGATGACAGAGAGCACTGTGGTGTGACATCCCTAGAGGGGTTGCTCTGGGTTTGCTGCTGACTCCTGGAGCAGACAGAGGAGGGTCAGGTAGAGAGGAGAGACACTCCTCCCAGTGGTGGATCAAGCCTGCATGGGTGGGGAGCCAGATCACATGGAAAGACGGGCAGCATTGGCTTCAATGAGGTTTTTTTTTTTTTTTTCTTTTCCCCCACTGGTTGGGCTTTTACATGAGCAAGGTCTGTTTTGTTGAATTAGCTTGTTTAGTTTGTTTTTTTGGGGGGTGGGGTGGGGGACAAGGTCTTACTCTTTAGCCTAGGTTGCTCCTGAACTCAATGTTTAGCCCAGACTGGCTTTACAGTCACACGGCAGTCATCCTGCCTCAGCACCCAAGTGTCAGGATGACAGGCAGGAGCCGACACACTCTGAGTTATACTGGCTTTTGAAATTGTGACGATATTCAGGGAGTTTATCACTTTTCAAGTGGACAGGTTAGCCTTGCTAACCTGATGATTGGCGCCCCTTACGTCATCGGTCTCCTCCTCAGGGTCTCCTCCCTGAGGATAGGGAAAAACCTATCCTCACTCCTGTCCAGGAAGCTCATCTCCTTCCTGTCTGTGACACCCTCGATGTCACTCTCCCCACTGCTTTTTCCAGAGTTGTCCTCCAGGTCTCCAAGGACACAATTACTGCGTGCTCCTCCTTCATCGAACTCTGTCCTCCCAAGAGCCCCATGTTTCAGCTACCATTCCTGACATCATCACCATTTTCTAAAAAGGAGAATAGGGATAGGGGCTCTGAGGATGATGGGTGCCATAGGTCCCAGGCAAGAGAGGGAATGGCAACTTAGGAGACAACGTCTATTTAATTCTGCCTGGCAGCAAGCCCGATGCAGGACTGCAACAGGACCTTAGGGGACAGAATGGAAACGCCTCTTTGACCAGATGCTCAGACTCATGCGTGGTCAACATCATGGTTATCCACAACGTGGACAAACTCTTTCTGCCTGCCTGGAGGCAGAGCCTCTGCCCTCTAATGCACTCTTTGAAAGCCCCTTCATTAAGTTGGGTCTCATCCCTGCTGCTCTCCCCTCTTTCAGAGGGGTCCCCGTTATCCCTAAGTTGCAGTTTTGATTCCTAATGTCACTCTGACTTCCCCTCCAGCCTCTTCTTGTTCCCTAATTTTGTGGACCCCAAATCCTGGCTGTGTCAAGCTTTTCAGCTTCTAGATCGCCCTCTTCCTTCTGCCACATTTGGGTTCAGCATGTGCTCCACCTGAGATAGGTACACAGTCTCTGCCCTTTTTGCCTGATAACTCCCACTTATTCCCAGGTCCTAGCATAGGTGGCACTTACGGGAAGCCCCCCCCCCCGCCCCCCAAGCCTCTTGTGCCCCAGAACACCCTACATGTTCTTAGACAGCTTCTGTCTCTATGGGCTGTAAAGGTTTTGTGCCCTGGTTCCTTGGGAAGCTGAGTCACAGGAGGTGGGAACTGGGTTTTCCTTGAATCTCCACCAGTTGCTCAGTACCCCAGCACATAGTAGGTGCACAATGCCTGTTATATGCAAGAGAAGCCGAGCAAACACAGCAACCCAAAGCCGGGGCTCTAATTACCTTCTTCTTCATTTTCACATTTTTGAAGATGGCATGAACCCTCCAGGTCTTTGCAAACATGGCTCCAAAGGCGGTTGTGTAGCCCACGGTGAGAATCCAGGTCCGGACCTAGAAGCCGGGACAACACAGGGGAGTTAACATCTCCCAGGCAACTGACCACCCGGCAAGTGGAATCTGGGTGATGGGGACAGACACTCTGCTGTGCGTTTTTGGGACTCAGATTCTGATCCTATGGACAGCTAGTGCCATTTGTCACTCATGGGTCCTGGGCACTAGGTCTAGAGGACAATAAGCTTCAAATTGTGCCTCCATCAGGTTCCCGGCTCAAAGCAGGATGCCTACTCAGCAAGACACAGACATCTCTGTATGGTTGAGTGGTCTCTAGGAAGGTGGGAGACAGACAAACACCCTCCCTCCTGGTCCCTCTCATTACATTCTCTTCCCTTCCCTTGTGTGGGTGCTAGCCTCATGCTTTGACTGACTTTGGGGCCCTCCTTAGGTCCTGCCCTACTCCCTGCTCCCCATGACTGAGGTGTACCTTGGTTTCAGCCCTGGCTGCTGACTGGTAGGAACAGCCAGTCTAAAGGAGCCCTGGCTTCCTGGAGGTTGAGACAAGATGGCCACCATCGGATAGCTACCGTGGGCCTCCAGGATGCCCGTTTTCTGCCAGGACTATAATGATAGTGAGATACTCCCTTCATTGGCTGGCCCGTATGCCTCCAATATGGGAGACTCGGCCTCCGAGTAAAACTCCTATGACCCCAACCTAAGTGATATGTTGTGCCTGCCCCCACCCTTCTGGCACTGTGGCTCACAGGTGTCCTGGTCTACTCTGTTTGTGAAGATAGAAACTGGCTGAGAAAGTGTCATGGCCAACCTCTACGCCTGGGATGGCAGTAGCAGGTTGGCCATTGTTGAGAGACGCACATGACACGTGAAAGGTGACACAGCACAGGTGACAACACAGCTTTCTGTTTTCTTTCATATACTCAAAAATCAGATGGGCAATGAATGACAGTGGATTTTTTTTGGGGGGGGGGAGAGGGAATGGCCACACTGTCACCTACATTATAGTGTGCATATGTTGCACCCATGTTATAATCCAAGGATGCTAAGAAAAGTAGAGAACGCAGAGGGAGGCAGAGCTGATCCCTGGGGACTGAGATGACTCGCAGCACCCACTGTCCTCTGTCACAGTCACTGGGACCTCACACGGTAATCACTCAGCCAGACACTGGTTGGCTCATCTGTCTGTTCACTCAGCATGGACCAGGAGACCAGAGGCAGTGTGGACCATGCAAACCACCACCACTAACTGGGACAACTGGGGCGGGAGCTGTTGAAGGAGGAAATCCCTTTATGAGGAAACTGAGGTCCACAGCGCTTGCATATTTCCCCCGCCACCCATTGACAACCCAGAACTCCAGTTCAGTGGCCTAAGCCTGAGTGGCTGGCCTTCTCTTCCCAACAGCACCTGTCTCCCCTCCAGAGAGTCTGCTTAACTCAAAGCAGCTTCATCGGCACTTGAGAGCTGGCCCACCAGCCAGTGCACACTCTGCTGGGGGTCTGTGTAACTTTCTGGATTTGCACTGTCCCCACAGACTCCAGTGTTGGGTGCTGTGTCCCCAGGTGCTGGTGCTGTTTGAGGAGGTTGTGGGCACCTTAGGAGGTAGGGGCTTGATGGGTCCCAAGTGGCCAGCCTTTGAAGGTTAGACCTGGTCCCAGATTCTCTGTCTCTGCTTCCCGCACACCGCACGGGTGAGCTGCTCTGTTGGGCCACACACTCATTACTGTGATGGACGGAAGCTCCAGGGACTGTCGGCCCAAAGATATTTCCCATCCCTCCAGCTACTTCACTTGTCACAGAGATAAAAGTGTAACGCATTGTGGTGGTTCACCTCAATTGTCAGCTTGATGGGAGTTAGTCACCATGGGAACAAACCTAGGCTTGTCTAAGAAGCTTTCTAGAGGTCTGTACCCTCAAACCGTGAGCTGAAATAAACCGTCTCTTCCTTACGTCTCTTCTGTCAGTTAATTGCCATGGTGCGGAGAACCTTCACAGCCTCTACGCACTTTAAAGAGAAAAATATGTCCACCAGGAGACCAGCTCCTGGGGTTTTCCATCACGCACTATTAGAAAGTGACTTTCAGCTGTAAACATACAGGGGCACTTTTACAAAGGATGGGAAACATGAAATAGTGCCGTTCTTTTTGCCTCATTCCGTGGCCCTGTTCAGAGGCCACGTGTCACGGCCCCGTGCCCGGCTTATTCACAGTCCCTTGACCCACGCTCTCTTTACAGCCATCATTACCAGGCTGCTTGTCTCTTTTGAGAGAGCCAATTTCATTAAGATTCAATAACATAAATTAAGTGAGTTAAAACTCGATGAGAGAAATTTAATCTGGCGTCTGGAAGGTGGAATGTGTTGCGGTGAACTAACTGAAAACAGAGCAGGCTACGGGCGCCTGGGCAGAGTGCTTCACAGAGGCTCGCTCTCTGGAGAGGCTGGCCCTGGCTGGTGTCTGTGAACTGGGACTTGGGGACGGTTCCTGCCTTTTGCTTCCTGATGTAGGGTCTCATTGGGTCTAAGCACTTTGTGCAAAAAGTAGGATTTGTGCTGTATACATGATTCCAGGCAGCTGCGTTCTGTCTAGAACGTGGATGTGTTGCAGACCTAATGTTTCTGTGGCTCGGCCTTGGGTGTCCCGTGGGCTCTCCTGGTGTGTCTCAGGCACTAGTTGTCCTATGTCCCTGGGGAAGGCTTTGGGTGCTCACACCAGGTCTTCCCTGGATGTCCCTACATGCACTTATACCTTGGCTAGTGTTGTAATCGATCAGAACCACGAATATGACTGGATGTCCAGGCCTGGGAATCCCAGTGAGTCATTGAAGCTGAGGCTGCCACCGCTGGATGTCATGGCCTGACCAGCAGCAGAATGGAACAGTGAGAAAGGACAGTAGAGCGCCAGCCAAGTCTCCACAGGCTGGCTCACCCTGGGTCATCCCTCCCTGAGTGTCTCTGCCAGAGGGGAGGTCCATTTCTTTGCTCTGCCAGATTCTGTGAGACAGAAGCTGCCAGGCTGGCGCCTCCTCTGCCCACCTGAGGCTGTCGCTGGGTGACAGCTTGACTCCCAGACTGTATTCCTCTGGGCTCTAAAGCTGCACGTGCTGCTTTCATAGGAAGCCTCGGTGACGAACAGATGCCCTATAAACCCCTCCGTTCCACAGCTAGGCCGAGCCCACGGCTCTTCTCTAAGCTACCGTTTCCTCAGACGCAGGAGTCTCGTTGCCTGTCACTCAAGTTAGAGACCTGAGAACTACACCAACCCTTTCCTGTTTTTACTCTCCCATTTCATCCACAGGCATGACCCACACAGCGACAGTCCACAGCTACCTCAAATGGACACCCGTAGGACAAAACAGGCAAGCAAGCAAACTCCACTTCCGGCCCTTCAAACAAAACTCTCACTGATTCCTATGAGACTTGAATTTACTAGAAGGCCAAGTGGGGGTTTCTTGGGTAACCTCTGCCTTTTTAGAGTTAGAAAACCCCAGCATTTCTGGTGGGGCCACAAGAAGGCTCCCCTGCCCTACCTTTGTCCAGCTGCTTCCCATGATGAGCACATAGTCCCCTGTAATCATGGACGGAAGTCAAAATCACCCGCAGGACTCAACCCTGCATACTGGGACAGGGCTCTGAGGGAGGGGACACATGTGAGCATACCTCACTCTAAGGCTTTACTCTTCTGTAGCTGATGTTTGGGGGATGAGGTTTCTGGGCTTCTATGACTCTGGTCTCTAAGAGGCTCCACGACAGCACGGCCCCAGAGACTGTATGGGCTGGGCAGGGCAGCCTCACCGACACCTGTGGCCTGGTAAGTGGAGTTCTGCAGACATTTACTAGGGTCTGTTCATGGTATGTACGTGTCTGTGTGCATGCACTGCTTCAAGTGAGGCAGTGGATAAGGCTTCTCCTGTCTCAGGCAGGGAGTTAGTTGCATGCTAAGCCTGGCTCCTCTGAGTGCCCACTGAGCAGCCCCCCAGGCTGCATTGGCTTTTGATAGGAGCCCAGCAGTGAAGGACTCCTGCCTAGAGCATCCACACAGGTCCCTGCCATCACTCTTACTGCCCCAGGCCCTTCACACTGCAGGTGGCAGAGGCTCACAGCAGCTTGGTTTGTCTCCAGCCCAGTTCTAGCAGAGCAAGGGCATCCCAGGTCACCATTGCTATGGAAACACCTGCACCACAACCATCAGCAGCCACCCCGGGGTTCCCAGCTCTTCAGCTGTTCACTCTGCCTCCTTGCTATCCTTCTAGAAGTGACCACCATTATCCTAACAGTCCATCATTCATTCATAAGTGACCCACCCACTCATTCATTCATTCATTCATTCAAAAGCATTCACTGAAACTTACTGTGAAGCAGGGACTCAGAGCTTTAATACACGGTCTCATTTAATCCTCACAACCCTAGTATAGCCCCACTTTTACAGAAGAGTGAATGAACTATAAGGTTCAGAGATGTTAGTAGCTGAGGCTAGGAAGCTAGGCATGGAGCTAGGAAGTCATGTTGTGGGGTTTCAGATGCAGACACCTGCCAATGGCTTCTCTAAAATACTCTGGGGACATGTCAGAAATTAATAAAATCACTCAAGTTTATGCCATAAGGGATAGATTTTGTGGTATCTTGATTTAAAAGAAAATCCAAAAAGGCAAATGTTTGGTTGGGATACTTGTCTGGCAGACAGAATTCAGTTGGCCCGTTGACCTGTTTTTCCAGGTAAAAGCCGGTTGACCACTCAGTGGCTCTGGAAACCTGACGACTGAGTGTGGACTCTGGATTCCTACAGTGACCTCTGACCTCCTCACGCATGCCTTTGTGTGTATGCACACTCCCTTCCTGTAATAAATAAGTGTACTAAATTAAAAAAAATACATTCTGGTTTTGTTTTGTTTTTTTCTTCTAAGAGAGGAAGACTCAGGGCAGGCGTCCTTCATCCTTGTAATCTTCCGCACTGCTGGGCAGGTTCTGGTCTGCTCTCAGGGGAGGGAAAGGGTGGTAGTCCTGGTGGCCTGCCTCAGGGTTAGAAGGGTCTAAGCCTGGGTAAGGAAGCATTGATGGTGTTGAATTCTGGGGTGGAGTGGACTTGAGGAGAGTTAGTTACACAGAGCTGCCGGCTTGCTTCCATCCCTGGCAATGCTGCTGAGCCAGGAGCATAGCAGGTCCTGTGGGGCTTGCTGTCCACCAAGCCTCTGGGTCCTCTCTGTGCATCTCTCGCTGCGGGTTGCTCCCTGACTTCCCATGTGCCAGCTGAGGTTCCTGCCTAGGCTTCGCAGGAGTGCCAGCGTAATCTCTCTTGTCACCTGCCTGGCTCCCATTCCAGCTGCCAGGGCTGGGGTTCCTGAGCCAGGTGGACTTGTCATCTGTGAGCCAGTGTTCCTTCCCTTCCCCCAACACCAGGGCTCTGCCCGCACTCAGCATCATTCCCAGCGACTCTGTGCCCACAGGGGCCGTGTTGCTATGGTGACTCTACTTCTGACAGTGTCCAGGGAGACGGCACCACCACGGAGCTGGAGCTACTTGCAGGACTTGCTGAAGCTGGCATTGAAGACTGGGAAAGTTCCAGAAAGGATCAAGGGTGGGAGATGGCATTGAATGTGGCTAGATTCAGCAGCAGCCTCTGTGTGTGTATATGCATGCGCATGGGTGTGGATTCTAATGGCCTCCCAGAGCAGAGGCATGGTTCCTCAGGGTGGCCCAACACTGGGGAACCAATGTTGGGTGGCCCAATGTTGATGTGGCTTCATGGTGAAGTGCTGTCATAGTCAGCCATGTGTGAGGAAACAGGACAGAGTGACACTGTGTGTGTGTGTGTGCATGTATGCATGTCTGCCACAAGTATGCAGTGTCCACGGAGGCCTGAAAAGGCCCAATGGATCTTTGAAACCGGAGAACAGGTGGGTGTGAGTCACCAGTGTGGGAATTGGGAATCGAACTCAGGATCTCTGCAGGGGCAGCCATGCTCTTAACAGCTGCACCATCACCTCAGCTCCTCCAATGATCCTCTCTCAGGACCCTGAAGACCGGCGCGCACCTGCCATTGGATCTTTATGTCTCTCTTTCTAATGTGACCACGTCGACTAAATTCCCTTCTCCTGCCTTTTACTATTTGGCTGCTTTAACTAGGTTCTTGAGGACAGGTGGTTGAACTTAGCTTTTGGGGGTGTAGACTATGACCCCAGGTTTGATAACAAAAGTGACACATTGTGATGTTTTCCTCTCCTCTCCTGTGTTGTCACTCTACTGCCTCACTTAACCCACATCTCTCCCTACCCAGCGGGAGAGGGCTGTTATGCCCATTTTACAGAGGACAAAAGTGAGGCTGAGTTTGAAGCTTTGGGCTCAGGATAGTCTTGGCCCCAATTCTCTTTTCTGTATCCTATTTTCTGCTCCCTGCTTGATCTGTGTGTGTGTGTGTGTGTGTGTATGTGTGTGTTGCCATTGAGGGTAGCCAGCAAGTCCAGAGATAGAACAGAGCCCATCTATTGACATCAATAGCACTCAGGAATAGCAGATGGAATGAGCCTTCTCACCCTCCCCTGGTATTTGGGTTCTGCTGTCAGGAATATCCAGTCCCTCATCTTGAGTGACAGAGGGAATTATTCTAGACATGACCCCAGTCATACATTCAGGCTGAACTGGTTCAATCCAGAGGAGGAGGCTTCTCCTGCAGTCACATGTGGGCTCCCCCCACACGTGTACCCACTACTGAGAAAGGAATTCTGGCCAAGAGAACTGCCATTTCCCCAGCCCGGAGCTCAGGCTCAGGTCGATTTGTAAAGCACGTCATGATTTATTCATGCTGCCTTTCCGGGCTTCCCAGGACGACCTTCCTCTCACACAAATGAGCGCGACTCCCAGAATAGAATGTCAGGCTTCATTAAGGAAAAAGCCCCAGTGTGGGGACAGCCTTTGCCTTGCTCCCCAGCTCCCCGGCCTGTCATTAGCACTTGGAGAATTCAGGTCAAATTCCAGAAAACCCCAGCTGGAAGTGCCTTGGAGGGTGGGGCGCAAGGGTGACGCACATGGAGGGCCCACCTTGGAGAGGAGGCTCTCCTGGAGGGCAGTTCTCAGGGTTCCTCTGCACCCAAGACTCAACTGCCCCACTAGAGGCATCCTGGAGGCAGTGCCAAGGAGCCAGCAGAGCCCCAGGAGGGACTGGGGCAGCCGCAGAACCAGGGGTACAGTTCTGCAGTGCACTTGGGGGACAGGCCTTTCATCCTCGTGGGATGCCAGTGAGGGGCTGGACAGCTGTGCAGCCTAGAGGTCGCCAGGAGAATCCCAGTACCAGGCTCATCATTGTTATCATCACGGTTCTTAAACTTGCAGAGGGGCTCCAAGCCTTTGCAGCTGAAGTTGAGGATGTTTTTGCTCTTTCCCAGGTACTTAGCGAGGTGCCTCAGGGCAGCACAGGACCCAGCTCCCCTCCCCCCCCCCCCCCCCCCCCGCCTGATGAGCTCAACATACACTAAGACAAAGTCCAGGAAGGGCAGGACACTGCTTATTCAGAAACAGTGGGGACTGGGCACTGCCATCTGGGGCTGCCTCACAGCCCTGGGAATACCTGTGATCCCCAAAAGCTTGATGTAGTGTGTGTGTGTGTTTATGCACATATTTTAGGATCCTCTCTTGGGTACCGTTCACTCCCCATGGCTGGGCAGTGGGCAACCTGAAGTTTTGGAGCAGTAGAAAGGGCCTGGAAAGGTGGCTTTGTAGAGGGCTTATGTTGCTCTCACATCCCAAGGAAGCAGCCACAAGGAAGGACTGCCCATCCATCATTCACCAAAACTGATGTTGTGAGCCTTCCCTCTAGCTATTTGAGGGATACAGCTGGCCCAGTGATTGCCCGTGTGTGTGTGTGTGTGTGTGTGTGTGTGTGTGTGTGTGTAAGGGGGGGTGCTGTTAAGAACTCATAGTTCACCCAGTTCTTTTGTTGTTGTTGGTTTTGTGAGAACTGAGCATGGTGACACATGACAGGGGAGGTAGAGACAGGAGGGTATCTGGGACTTTCTGGCTAACTGGTCTAGCCTAGCTGGCAAGCCTTGAGTCCTCCTGAGGAACAACACTCAGATTTGACCTCAGGCCTCTATATGCACCAGTACACACCTGCACATGCACACCTGCACATACACACCTGCACACACATCTGCACCAGTACACACCTGCACATACACGACTGCACACACACACCTGCAAATACATACCCGCACACACATCTCCACCAATACACACCTGCACACACACACTTGCACACACATACCTGCATATCCTTACATGCCCACCCCCTCTCGCACATTCACTCGCACATTTGTGTACACACATGCACACACTTTCTGTACAAAAAAACCACACATCTGCACATACACATATCTACCCAATCGCACATATACTCACATGTACATACTTACCCACACACACATCTGTGCACACACACACGAGTATACCTCTTACCTTCTATATGCACACATGCACAAACCTATGCACCAATGCACACATACACATTCACATGCCTTCCTTCACACACACACACACACACACACTTACAGGAGGAATGGTTTTAGGGAAAATACTTCATAACAGATTTCTGTGTTGAGCAGTAATGAAAATACTGGTTTGAAACATCCCTATCAGGTTCCCACACCAAGGCCAGCAGGTCAAAGGTGTGTCATCTCATATGCCCCAGTGACTGTAGGTACTAATGCTTTTGTTCCTGACAGAGGGTCAGTGTCGTCCTCTGCCTGTTCAGTATCCCACACCTCCCTCCTCCAGAGCTTTCTAGTTTTGGTCCTTCATCTGGCAGTGGCCTGTCTGTCACAGAGTCACCTCAGTGGTCCAGCCACTGTCCGTGCTCACTGCAGTCAGACACAGGCACTTCTGTCTGGGCTGTGCAGTTGTTGGTCTGATCTGGTTGTTTCTTGCTCATCCTGGTATGTCTCCACACAGCTGTGTCCGATGACAAGGCCACCGAGAGATCTTTATGTCACGCATGACTGGCACATACATGAGAGCTTACCGTGCAGAGTGTTTCAAAGGTCTTTTCTGAGACGAAGGATCCATCGAGGCCAAAGAGGAAGATGGATGCGTAGGACAGCATCCCACCCAGGATAATGAGGTTGTTCATGTAGGGGCTTGACATCTTGATCAGCCTGGTGGAAAGAGGCACTAGGTTACACAGTGTCTTCCAAACATGCTGGGTGAGCACTGCTGCCAAACTTTCAGGAATAAGGGAAACAGGGCCCCGAGCCGGTCCACTTCCAGGCTGATGATGCCCACTGCTTCTGTAGAGAACCTCAACAGCCGCATATTGTCCCACCTCCTTCCTCAAGCCTACTTATCAGTCCACCAGGGAGAGGTCACTTGCTGCAACAGCTTCAACGGCTTCATCTATTGGAATTTTCAGCTTACAGCATTTTGGGTTAGGGTCAGGAACAGGAGTCTAATTGAATGAGTGTAGTGAGGAGTGTGGTTCCCATACCATGCTCCCCTGCCCAACTTGGACACATCACAGAGCCCTGCTGGGTTGTTCAGAGACTGCTCGCCAGGTGGTAAGTGAGCCCCCTTAGAACACTCAGAAAGCTTCCCCCACCCCCGCACTGTTCCATGTGCAAAGGGGGAATGGGGTAGTGAATGTCTCCTAGTCACAACCCTTACACCAGGAGTTGGGCAACTGGGCCCTCACACCATTTTCTGTTCTTTCTCACCAGACCAGTGGAGGTATGTCTTTCACTCCCAAACATCCTCCAGGAATCTTGCTGTGGCCTCTAAGTGCCCAGCAAACCAAGTTTGAGCTTGCTGAGCTAAACCCCGAGAGGGTTAGAACTCTTAAGACTCAGCATATCTGGCTCCCCAGGCACAACTGGCTTGGAGCGGTTCCTTTTATAGACTGTAGCAATAGCCAGCTGCTCCCCAAACATTGTACTTGTATTCTGCAATTCTACGAATGATTCAAGCATAGGACTGGCGAGCTTCCTGGAGAGGGTGGTTGGCAAAATGGTGGGTAGGAAGAGAAATGGGAGGGAGATTGAGTTCCCACATTTTTGCAGATTTTTCAATGGCTGAGCCATCCGAATAAATCATTCTGGTAATTTCTCCAAGAGGCCACGAGGGGGAAGTTAAAGAATTAATCTAGTGAGGCAGTTTGCAGCTCTGACAGGATCTCCTTAGACATGCAGGAGGGCTGGACAGCACTGCGAAGCAACTGGATGCCTGAGCCTTAAGCCAAACGCTACCAGGTGCAACCCTCACTTAGGATTGGTTCCAGTGGCTGTGCAAATTGCAGGTGGCTAGGAAGAGACACCGGGTGAGTTGCATTTATTCTTCGGGAAATGGGTTTGACCTAAACAATTACTTAAATAAGCAAACAAACCCTCAGGGCTCAAAGGCTCCCAGCTCCTCCTTGGCAAGAAGAAAAAGGAACAACACCAGAGTAAAACCCATCCCCTGGAACTGCCCTTGTCCCTACCAGCGTGTGGGGAATGCAGTGCGGCTTCAGGGACAATGGCAAGGGCCCCATGTCCCCTGGGTGCATGTGAGGCTCCTCCGACACAGGTTTCTAACTTTGGTCCTGTCTCCCCCATGACAGAGCAAGAGTGGGTTCGGTGATTTCCTATGGAAACCGGCCAAGATGGCTGCCTGGTCAAGATCAAGGAGTGCTGGCCTGGCTACTGACAGCTGAGCACAATACCTCAGAGTGGGGACTTCCTGGGGAGAGCTGAGGACACTCAAAAGGCTGAGATAGAACCAAAAGGCTAGACCACTCATGGAAAACAGACCCCTGGTGACACTGGGAGTCATGGAAAGGGTCAAATGAGATGTGAGGGAGGGGCCTCCTGAACTGACATGGGTTGTCCCAATGGGGGGAGGGCACCTGTCACTGGAGACCTCACTAGGAAAGGACCACTTCCTTTCTACTAGCAGTGCCTAAAGGTGCTAGAAGTGGGCCTGAGAAGCTGGGGACTCTGGGGTCTTCTGTGTCGTTGTTCTTGAAGTAACTCAAGTTGATGAGCATGTCCAGAGCTCTAAGGTCCATGGGCTTGGGTCTATCACTTCCACTTTATTTAACCCAGTCCTCCAACAGTCCAGCTGCCCCTTACCGTGTGTGTGTGTGTGTGTGTGTGTGTGTGTGTGTGTGTGTGTGGTGTGCCCTACAGTATCTTAGCAACAAGGGCAGCATACTTCAGGAACCCACCCCCAAATATTCACTGTGCTCTAGGGGCTGGTCCACCGGAAAAGCCTGACATGCTGTGACCCCATTGGTGAAGCAAGGGGCTGGTCCACTGGAAAAGCACTCCTCCCAGCATAGGGCAGGGCTGCTTACTTTTGGTTCCGGTTCTTGATGTTGAAGAAGAGGAAGGCGCTGGCCATGATCATGCCGAGGATAGTGAGAGCTGACAGGATGCTATACAGTGGAAGCGAGATCTTCCGAAGCTGCTCTAGAATGATGGTCTTGTCCTTGGGTGGCTCCGACCCTGCAAGGTCAAGGAGAAGCCATTAGACCCTAGTGCTGTTATTCTCCAAGGACATTTTGCCTCTGTGTCCCTAATATCCTGCCAAATACAGCACATGTACCCCGCGTCAGGCTCATCTACCCACTGGGTGAGAGGATCTAGTGGCTGGCCAGTCTGCTCAGCAGGAGTCTGAGCCAGGACTTATTTCTTTCTCTAAATAGAATCAATAAGGGATCTGTGATGCATTTAACAGCCATTAGAAGACTAGAATTTGATTTGGTCTAATTACGCTGTTGAAAAACCATCACCATTTATCCCCAAAGGTAACCATGGCTGGGAATGCAGAGGTACCGCTGGGTGCTACTGGGCGGGGTTGTGGCGAAGAACTTGGCACGATCCTCAAGGACTCTGCTTCTACCTGAACATGATAAATGATCTTGCTCACCAGGGCAGACACCCCGCCTGTCAATTCTAGGGTGACAGATATGTGCTCTGGCTGCAGATTCTCAGCCTCAAGGTCACATTATCACAAAAGCTCTTTGGTTTTTTTGTTTCCTAAGACTGGGTAACTGTGGGAGGTGGAAGCTACCTCCCCTTCACACAGAGCCGGGGCCAGGCTGAAGCTGTGGGGTTCCGTTTCTCTCTGTGCCTGCCAGGCTGCCTGGCTCATTCTTCAAGGGCACCAGGAACTCAAGGGGTGGGGACTGAGAGACTCAGAACAAATGTGTCTTCCTGCACCGTTGCCGGTTTGTACAGGTTGGTCTGGGATGACGGAGGCAGGAGCTCCCCTGACCCTGCCTTCCTGAAAATTTTCTCCTTTTATGGGCTCAGGTCACGTGTTTGCTGTGGAATTAGGAACTGTCAAGTCCTTCCTCTTCAGTGGGCCGAAGGAAAATTGGCTAGATGCAGGGGAGTGGCCAAGACCAGAGTCCTGCTGGGGATTCTGCTGACCTTAGTTATGCCTCCATTTGCAACGCCAGGGAACAGGCAGGAAGCAGTGGGGTGGAGAACAAGCCCCTTCACTCAGCCTGGAACCCTGTGCTTACAAGTTCAAATGTGTTCAGAAAACAGCCAATGGGGACAGCAGGGATCTTCATCCACGAGACCGAGAAAAACTCTTTCCTAAAGGATCTAGGGTGCTTCCAGAGTGTAAAACCTTGAAGGGGGGTGGGGGTGGGGTGGGCATTGATTCACAAGAAGAGAAGTCCAAGGCAGACAGAGATAGGCGGATAGCATTTTCCACTTGCAGAAGTTGGAGCTTCATAGCCACTAACTTCCTTTTTATATCGCCCCTCCCCCCATGAGTTTTATTTCCATTCATTCCTCACTCACTCATCCATCCACCACTGATAATCAGGTTCCGTCAGTCAGGCCTGATGCTCCACATCAAGGATGCATAATGAGGAAGATACAGTCTCTGCCCTCAGGGGTGGGGAGCTTGCAGATAGCCTCAGGGAAAGAGCAGAGCAATGTGAGGCAACCCCAATTTCTGAGTGCTGTCTACAGGATGATGTGGAGACGAGAGAGATGAAAGACACAGGCTCTAATGTATGGACACTTAGCTCATCTATACACTATAAATAAGTTATAAATACTAGACCCTTCTCACTTGACTCATCCATCACCCTTATAGGTGGTGGGCTGAACAGTCTTCCAGGTGTTTTGTGGCTTCTTGAGGAGGTAAATGGACAGCTGGCAGGACTTGGACCCAGATCTGCCTGACTCTAACTCTTGGGCAAACAGTCCCTGGGGATGCAGCCCAGAGGGAGGCTAGCCTTAGGTGAATGCTAGCCCGAGTACCTGGCAGGCAGTAGAGAACAGCTCTGGGGCTGGAGTCAGGAGATGCTCTCTGGGGTGGGGTTGGAGGGTGAGAAGAATGGTTGCCTGTCCCCAGAAAGAAGACGATGATGATGATGATGATGATGGCTGCCTGGGGCACAGCACAGGGCAGGCACCAAGATATTCCAACATTAGAGGAGCAGAAGCAGTTTGATTTGTGAGAGTCGATGTAGAACTGCAGAGAGAGCCCTTTCATGGAGACCTTGGGGCCTCAGTACAGAGCAAGGCTCTTCTCTGGACACAGGCACCACAGAGAAAACTTGGCTTGCTATGTGTCTTTTTTTTTTTTTTTTAAATGCTTGACTCTTTCACTCTTATTTTCTCCAGTGCTGGGCCAGCATGCTACCAGGAGCTCAGTACCCAGAATCCTTATTCCAACTGCTCCCTCCCACCCCCATTACCCAAGTACAGGAGCAGGCAGGCACTGCATGGATCAGGACTCTGAAGTTTGGGGTGGGCTGAGTCCTTCAGTGGCTATGTGGCTTTGGGGCGACTCCATTTCTGAGCTGTTTTCTTAAATGCCTGCTCACTTTCAGTGGGTGTGTGAACTATAACACGCCACTGCACGCTTGGTGGGGACTTCCTCAGGCGGGGAGGGGAGGCTGACTGACAGTGGAGGCCACACACAGGAGACACCCGTGGATGCTAACTGAATCTCTACAACACTCCAGAAGCCAAGGTCTACAGATCCAGTGCACAGATGGAAAGGACCAAGTCCATAAAAGAACTCTGTCTGGCACAGAAAAACTCCTGATGACCCAGTGTGATCTAAGACAAACTGCCCAGGTGCCACAGACTTCCAGTTCCTCCATTGCTATCCAGAGGCTAGGCTGTCCATCCGCTCTACCTACCCATGCATTCATCCGTGCTTGTGTGCATTCATCTGGTTATTCTCCCATAAATTCCTCATCCATATCCTCATGCATGCATCTGTCCATCTACCCATGCATGCATATTACATGCGTTCATCTATGCATCCAGTTACTTACGTATCCACACATCTATCCATTTACCCATATATAGCCGCCTATCTTCCCATTGACATGTCCAACTCATTTCCAGGCTCTCATCTGTCCTACTCATATACCCAGCCGCCATTAACCAACCTTTTCATTTATCCATCCGTCCATTCATCCAGCAACCACACATTCATACATATCCATCCACTTATCCACGTACCTACCTCCTCGCCCATACATCTGTGTATACATTTACCTTAGGCGTTCACTTAATGCTTTAGCTTTTCCACCAGATGTCATCAAGTCTTCAACCCTGGCTGACATCAGGAATTTAGAGTGAAATTGGACTCAGAAAGGGGATCACGGTCCCTTTCAATGTAAAGTGATGGTGGTCATGGGAGACCAGCAGTAAATAGAAGGGAGTAATTAACTCTTAGATACCACAGGTTCACCCCAGGAGTTGGACCCTACAAAGCCAAAGGCTCTGAGCATCTCCCATGTGGGATGACTATCAGGAAGCCCGTAAGCCTTACCCTGGAACCTTATGGTGTCGTTGATGATCTCCAGTGTGTCAGCCACAGCGTTGTACTCGCCGACCTTCACCTCTCTGCTGTCTATGGAGAACAAGAGACAGTTGTTGGTCAGCTGAGGCTCCCAGGCTTGGGACTGGGGGCTCTCATGGGCCCCAGCTCTACTCTCCGAGATTTCTCTTCCTTTCACACCTTCTCCAGCTAGGATCACAAGCTTGTAGCTGGCCTGGGTCGGAACCTCAGCAGGGTGTCCATCCTCTTCTGAACACCCCAAGGACGGGAACCCCATTTTCTCCAATTAAACTCTGCCTGATCCTTCCTCCTTCCTGCTTAATGGGTAGAACTCTCCCATCCGACTTTCCCTTGCTTGATTGGCTTTACCTCAGGGTAGCGTGGACTATTTCTGACTCTGCTTCAGGACAATGCAGGAGGCCACTCCCTTAGTGCCAGCCCCCAGATCCCCTGGACATTATTTCTCTTGGGCTGCACCCATAGTCTCTTGGAGTCCTTGGTGAGTGAGGACCCTGAAGTGTTTAGGGGTGACTCCATCAGCTGAAGGTAGTTGGGATCATGTCTTCCTTCCTACTGGACAAGATTACCCTGACAATGAGGTAGAACTGGGGTGGTCCAGAAGCCACAGTGCTCTGTTGTGTCATACCAAGCCCTTGTTTCTCTGTATGCCTGTGGTCTCCTGCTTCATTGGTGAATTCTGTATGCCTTCCTCCTCTCCCTCACTGTTTCTTGGCTTTAGTTCACTGTCTTTGCTGTTGTCAGAAATAAAGATGGCGATGACTGGCTTAGGAAGGCGGCAAGAAGAAGATGTCCTTTTCCCAAGTAACACAGGGCACTGGGTGATAAGTGGGAGTGAATAGGAGGCGTGTGGGGATGAGATAGTCACCCAGGATTCGGGTATGGATGACAAGGGCCTTAGGCTGCTGGTTTATGAGTGCGGAGTGCAGGGAGGGGTCACATACTGGAGAGATGTCTTGAGGCTGAGATCACCTAGATGAAGACACCCTTGGGTCTAAAGCCCAGGCCAAAGGTGAGATAGGGCCATCTACATGGAAGCCGAGGAGAGTCTCATCCTGGAAGACAGATATGAGACCCTAGGAAAAGCCCACCATGCAGCATTGGGGAACATCTACCTCTAGCAACAGGTGGAAAGCAAAGGAACTGGGGAAGAGACGCCAGATGCCATCAGTAGACGCATCAGAGCATCCTGGGAAAGCGGCAATGTGACCATGGAGCTGGGCAGAGATCTCCCATGCCACTGAGAGACTCATACAAGCAGTCCCTTCAGTTAGGGCTGTGGATTTCATGTCTGGCAGATGCAGGTGAGCAGAGGCGGGGTCACACAAAAGGGGCAGGTAGCTGGGTATATGGGTGTACAGAGTGGAGCCACCAGGCAGAGCAGGCCTTGCAAGGAAGGGGGAAGGCAGGCAGGTATTTCAGAGTCCTGAGGCAGGTCTTGTGGTTTGATACAGTTTGAGTCTATCGCTAGAGGTTTGTGCACTAGAAGCTCGGTTCCTGTGTGGCAGCGTTGAGGTGGTGGGAGGCATTTAGGTCATTAGTGTCCCTTTCTAATGAAAGGACATTCTAAAGGGTGTGGTTTCTTCCTGTGAGAGTGAGTTGAAGGAATGGTCACCTGCTGCATGGTGTGCCAAGCAGGCCTCTTTTCATTGGGAGAATAACTGGCCCCAGGTATTTTACTACAGTAAAAGAAAATGACCAACAGTGGCTAGGTCAGTGTGTGGGTGTGTAAAGGGCTCTTAGTGCTATTCCACTGACAATTAAACCAAGTCCGGAGTTGACCATGGCTTTGCTGAAGGCTCCAGCAGCACTAGGAGCAGAGCTCAGTTCCAACCCTGGACTTTTCTCATGGCCCACAGGGATCCCTTGATGGGATCCCTGAGTGACAGCTCTGTGTAACTACTTCTGTGGCTCACCACCAGAGAAGCATGTCTTACTGCTCCAAGGACTACCAAAGTGCTTGTAGGTCCCCAGTGCCTCCAGCTGGACCGAGTTTGCAGAGGTATAGAAGCCCTGCTCATACCTTGTAAGCAGACTAGGGAGTCTCTTAGGCTGTACTTCTGCCTGCTTCCTAGACTTCAGGGAAAGGGGACTATAGAAGTCATGGGTGTGGGCAGGGCACGCTATGTAGGTGGCTGCTGCTTGCTTGGGTCACCCAGGTCTTAGATATCACATTAACACACTCAGTCAGGGGCCTCCAGCATCTCTGCTCTCACATTTTGAAGTCCCCAGCCTCACAGGCTTCCCAATCAGCTCCCATCCCTAGTAGGACAAGGAGGAGGAGGAGGAAGAAGAGGAGGAGGAAGAGGAGGAGGAGGAGGCCCTGACTTATTTATTCAGCTCAGGGAGGCAGCACATGAAATATGCAGGCCGATAGGAACAAATCATCAGGATCCAGGAAGTGGCGCCACAGGGACCCCATGGTGCCCAGAGCCGCACAGCCGGCCCCTCAGACTCACCCACCCCACTCTATGCACTGTCTCATGGCACTGAAATAATATTCAACTTCCCACAAAGAACATAATCACCATAATTTCTCCCAGGAGATAATACTCAAAGGCTCCAGGAGCTAGCTAGTTTCTGCATTTAGTGCTTAGAGACCATGACCTAACTCCCCTGTCCAGGGAGGAGAGAGAGGCCTCAGGCAGACGATGGAAGGGCTTAAAATTGTGTGGGGACAGTGGCCAAGGAGCACCTGACAGGGCCACCCTGCTCTTGCTTCAGGGCACTTCTCCTGCTCAAGCTGAGCACAGCAGCCTATCACCTGCCTGTTTCCTGAATACTAATTTGCATACTGAGGCCAGCTCAGGGGACCAAACCATCTATATATTTTCCATAGGCAGTACAAAGTCAAAGTTATTCCTACACCATTCACACAGGCAGTTTGGGACGCCTTTGATTTCACAGAGATGTTACACTAAGTCCCTGGGTTGCATCACAGCCTTCATTCACTCAACTAATATTGTCAGGCACCTGCAGTGGGCCAGACTTGGTGTTGGGAGCTGGAGTCACAAAGGTGTAAAACATACAGTAGACTCTGAAGTGGTGGTGTGTGCCTGCTGTCTCAGCACTAGGGATGCTGAAATGAGAGACTTGCAAGTTTGGGGCCTCTGCTACATAAGAGCGTGTCCCAGCAGCAGCAGCAGCAGCAGCAGCAGCAGCAGCAGCAGCAGCAGCAGCTCCAAGGTTGGCAGATACAGCCTTGCTAAGCATGTGAAAGGCTCTGGATTTGATCTCCAGAATGGCAAATAAATAAACAATAAATAAATAAACAAATAAACAAACAAATAATTTTTATTTTAAAATCACAACTGTGAGCTTTCAGAGTTGCTGTGAGCAGCACATATCGTGAGGGTCTCTCTAGTGACTTAACTAACGGCAAATGATAGAGAAGAAGAGAGTGGGCCTCTTGCTCTGTCCTCAGACAGTCCGAGTACTCTCTTACTTCAATGGATGTCTCCATTTTTCATGGTAGCTCTCCCCTGCCTCTACTTCCCCAACCAAGTTTTTATTTTATTTTATTGTATCAACACAGTCCCACTAGATCACAAGACTGGCTTTCCCAGGCTGGCCTGGAATTTGTGGTCCCCCTGGTTCAGGCTGTCTAGCAGCTGGGATTACAGGTATGTACAAGGCGCATGCTCCGTTCTGTTCTTCTGGCCTTCCTGACCAGGTTAACAGCCTGACGTGTAGCCAGCACTTCTTTTAAAATCTTTTATCTGTTATTATTAGTGCAAGATGCATCTGTCTCTGTCTCTGCTTCTCTCTCTCTCTCTCTCTCTCTCTCTCTCTCTCTCTCTCTCTCTCTCATGTGTGTGTGTGTGTGTGTGTGTGTGTGTGTGTGTATACAGTTGTTGTTAGGAGTAGGTTCTTTCCTTCCACAATGGGTTTTGGGGACCAAATTCAGGTTGTCAGTGCAGTAATGGCCACTGAGTGATTTTACCCGCTGAGCCATCTTGCTGGCCCAGTACTTCCAAGTTTTAAGCCTGCGTCTCCACTCTAAAATCATGTGGTAATTCTATGAATTCACACTGGGCCTTATAAACTATAGCTCATGGACCAGGACATCTGTGTACATCCTGAAAGGAAGACTGTTCCCGAGGGAGTAGAGGCCATCACAATAGCTGTCACCAGCTGCTGCCTTGTCCCCAGGCTCTGCTGTGGATCAGCTCTTGGAGTGACTTTCCCCCTTCTCTGGGCCTTTCTTTCTCCAGCTGCTATGAGTGGCTTTATTGGTTCTCAGCCTTGGTGGGGATTTAGAGAGCTGGGACTACTGGAACGTTCAGATGCCTGGGTACCAGCTGATTCATCTTAGAACCCCAGAGGTTAAGAGGAGGGTCCTGAGGGCTCGTTATTTCTACAAGCTTCCCAAGCTGACCCTAACATGGGGATGGAGTGGAGCTCCACTGGCCACAACAGATTTTCAATGTGGACAATTTCTGGTTCTGAGAGGCTAAAAATATTATGGAACTCAGAGTCCCATTTTCACAGAATAATCCTAGTTTTCCCTTATTCTCTCTTTAAAAGGCACATTTCCTCCTCAAACTTTGCATTTGGGTACCTAGAGAAAAATAGATCCTATGGTGACAATTTGTACGCTGAAAAAATGTCCAGTCTGAAAATATTCCCTGGCTGTGGGCCCAAGAATGTCCAGGAGACAGTTTGGGCCAAGGTTTTATCTGGGAATGATATTGCCAGCCTTCTGCTCTTGCTGGCTCTCTGGTCTGTATGTGACATGGGCTCTGTCTCATCCCCCAAATACCCATCCTTCCTTGACTCTGGTTTGAAGGGAACAACCTTATGTGTTAAAGTTAACTTATTGGCCTGCTAGAGTGTTGAATCCCTGCAATCCCAGAACTTAGGAGGTGGAGCCGGGAGGACCACAAGTTTGATGTGGGCTAAAGGCCAGGCTGCAAAGTGAGTTTCCAAGAGCCTGAGCTGTGGAGATTGTGTCAGAAGCAAAAACAATGCAAAAGAAAACAAGACCGAGCCATCCAAAAGCCTGAGAAACACACATCAGAGAAGCCTTAAGTGGGGCAGGGGGAAGTTAATGCATATCTGAACTGAAAAGCTCTGCTCTATGGGACTTAACGTTTACAGAGCAGAGGCAGACTGGGAGACACTTTTGAAGCGGAAGGCTTCAAAACGTACATACAGGTTCAATATGTAAGAGCATTAGCGACTTGTACATAACCGGGAAATGGTGACCTCAAAATCAAACTGGCCAGGGGGTCAGACTACCAGTTAACAAATGGCTCAAGCCACCGCATGACTTAGTTTATTCTTTTAGACTGCAGGTGACGAGGGAGAGGAGAGGGAAAAAAAGGGAGAGAGAGGAAGAGAAGAAGGGTAGGGGGTATATGGGGAGGGAAGGAGGGAAGGAGAGAGATATCGGGGGAATACCACAGGTGGGAGGGAGGGACCTTGGCATCCCTGACTAGGGGAAATGGAAGCAATGCAGTCCCTGGGAAGAGAAATGTGGCAGGATCCACAGGCTTAATGTTCACGCACTTCCCAGCCCAACAGCCTGCAGAGGCCCCAGTGGAACCCACAAGGACATGGGTATAAGGGCCTTGTTATTCATCAGGAGACAGGGTTTGAGACAAGCTGTGCCTGTCACTGGGGAGCAACTGTGGGATGGATGTATCCATGGAGACCGGAGGGAGAAACTCCGGCCAAGATGATCTCCCAGCAATGAAGCAAGAGGCATGTCCAAAACGTAGCATGCTAAGTGTAAAACAACAGCAACCACCAAGGCAGAGAAAACCAAAAAGCCACCCGATCCAGTGCCACAGAGGCAGCTCCACAGTATACGCACGCAAAATGCCAACCCACACTTGGGGAGGACACGGAAATCCAACATTCCCACTGAGCAATGAGCATGTGGCTCATTCATTGGGTGTGGGGATAAGTGAGGGGAATAGGGGATGAACAAGCCAAAAGGTCTTTCCTTGAGACAGTGGCATCAATATCCTGTCAAATGAGGAGTGTGAGGCAAGACCAGCTACACTTCCGGTCAATGTAGAGAATGGCTAGGGGAGAAGGTACCACCAGCTGACATGGCCCTTCTCTACGCCAGTCACTGAGCAAGACACTCGACACTATCATGCCCTGAATACTCAGTCACTTTCAAAGCAAGGGGCAAGGTTCTCCTTCATAACACTATAAATATAAATATGTATATATATACACACACACACACACACACACACACATATATATATATATATGGAGAGAGAGAGAGAGAGAGCAGAGCTCTAAAATGAAATTTCAGAGTGATTAAGCTACTCTGCCTGGCAAGTACCGATGCTTTTCACATGAGGGGGATGAGCTCCCCGTTGCTGGAGGCATTCAAGCAGAGGCATGGAGAGTCAGGGCTCCTGTAATACAGAGTCTGCTACTCTATGGAGTACAATGTCTACTAAGTAATTCTGTCTCCTGGACCTCCTTACTTGAGGGCATTCCCCCTGGATGGTGGATGGCGAGGGCTAGCAGGTCTTCAGGCTGGGAACAACACCCTGGTCCCAACAAGCCCACCTTCATCAGTGTCATTCTGTGCCTGCTGACCCACAGCCCTGCTACAGTGGGCTAAAGTTTTGGGGACTCCATCTCTAGTCTTAAAAAGCCAGTGTTTGAGTCCACTGAGGCAGCCTTTCAGACCCTGGCTCATGGAGGGCACTGCAGTGTGTCAGGAAACAGGAAAGGACATTTAAAAAGCAGCCTCAGGAGTCTCTCTAATCAGGGCCAAACTGTCCTAAAAGTTCCCTAGTAGGTTCTGGGAAGTGTCTTCCCGCTGTTATGGACACTGACATTTGGCCAGAGAGATTGTGAAGTCCCCAGGGCCAGACACTGTATCTTACTCAACTTGTGCTTCCCTGGAGGGCTCAGCAAAGCAGCAGGCAGATGAAGGGAGAAACGGTTTCAGCTTCTCTTCCGTGGGGGTGATTAGGGTATGCATGGAGAGGCGGAGCCTCCACCTCGGGAGGTACATTCTGAATGACAATTATGGCATTAAAAGCCTGCAAGACCCCGGTCCCTTCAGATCAGGTGTGCAGACACCAGCCCCGGAGGCTGTCCTTTATATCTCAAGGAAGCCACTATCAGTCAGCCTCACAAACAGGCCTAATGAAGGCAGGCTGCCGGGAGCAGATGCTGGGCTTTCTATGAGAGCGCCAAACAAGGCCTAATCACGCACGCTCTGCTCGGCTTCCTCCCTGCTACAGAGTCCCAGTGCTGTTTAGAAGAGGCAGTCACAGGGAATCTTTTTTTCTCTTAAAGGGAAAGAAGAAGCTACTCCTCCAATATTCATCTCCATCCACACAGGGCTCAGGAGACGGCAGAGTGGATGGGGGAGGAGCAGGGAACAGGTAGACTCGGAACTGGGCATGACCAGGATGGGTGGCAAGGCTGCCCCTGCCTCCACCTGCCATCCAGGGTGCGGAGCTTACTGCCCACCAGAGAAGGGCGGATACACATAAGCTATGTGGAGGAGGTCCAAGGATCTAGTGATGGGGGCATGGCCTTTGGGGCAGGGAGGGACCAGGGCCAGTACAGGGACATGAATGGACAGTAGGTTTCTATGTGGGCAGCCGAGGAGGGTATGTCCTCTAGGGATACAAATCAGCATTCTTTGGAGGTATTTCTTCCAGAGTGAAGGATGCTGGCTATTTGCACCTATGCGTTATCATGGCTCTGGGTTGATCCCAGCAATGGAAGCATTAACCTACTGGTCCCGCACCTGCTGCCTGACTTGATGTGGGCAGGATCACAAACCTGACTTATGTTGGCGGGCAGCTCGGGCTGCCCTGTGAGTTTGGCGATGCTAAGCCCGCAGTTGCTGGAGTTGATGTCTAAACTTAACATATGAAAAAGAGCAGGGTAATAAAGTCAGCAGGCACCCTGCGATCAAGTAATCCATATTTTACAAAGCTCCAGGTGATATAATTTGAGAACTTAGAACATGACAAAAGGATTTAGTTGCTATCGTTCGAAGAACAAGCATATTTGCTAGGATGCTTACTTTGCTCAGCCAATAAAGAAGACTCAACAAATGGGAAAATAATTACATTTGCCTATGATAACACCTTTTGTGCCTGCCAGGGAGCTGACGTGTGTTTCAATTACTCGCCAAGGGAGGATGAATGAATAAACTACACACTCCCATTAGGAGGGGGCAGCCGGAGATGCACCTCTCTAGATTGATCAGGTGCCTGGTGGGGTCCGCTCAAATGGATCTGAAGAGCTTGCCTCAATTCTGGCTTCCTCTGGAATGACTCTTGGATCTATTCAAAGCAAAGGCCTCCTTCTCTCGTCAAGAAGCCAAGAAGCAGTACTCTTACAAACGGTCCCTCCAGTGGGGCAGGCTAACCACAATTATAACAACCACACTGAGCCAAACTGAGGCAACTCTCCCAGGGAGTGTCCAGCTCTGCCCATATCCGCTCCCCCTTTATGCTCTGAGGACTATGACAAGTCACCATCCTTCTCTGATCTGTTTTCATGATACATGGAACGTGGTAGGGGTGGTTTCTGAGCTCCACCTTCACTCTAGCAACAGTAGCAGAAACCCCACTAAATGTACTAGTTCCTACAGAACAGTATGTGTTTAGGGTGTGTGTGTGTGTGTGTTTGTGTAGTGAGTAGGGTGGGGAGGCTGTGGAGGTTGTACTAAGGCGACACACCAGACCGATATGATGGTAGGGCTTTGTAAGGGTCCTCCTCCATCAAACTGTTAGCTTTGAAATGGTGAGGGTACTGATGAAAGAGAGTGGAAAGACACTGAGAACTGTGAAATGTTCTTGTAGGTGCAGTGGCTATGTCTGGAAGAGTCTTCCAGAAGAGATGCACACTGAAGTATTTATATACGGAAATGAGCTAATGCCTCAGATGGTTTTACAATAGCTACCAAAAAGTGGGTTGGATAGGGGTTTGTGGGGGTGAGCCAAGATAACGTAAGACTGACAAAATGCAGGCGATGGCTTACACTGGGCGATGGAGAGAGAGGTAGGGGTCATTACGTTGGTCTGTGGTCAAATCCCGGAATGATGCAAGCGTCTCGGCATAGTGCTATTGACTTACCCACATTTCCTTTCTTACAAATCTAGGAGTCACATGGGGGTCAGGTAGGCTTGGGGAGCTGGGCATTTGAGAAACAATTTTCCACACAGCTGTAACCCGTGTTCTCATGGGGAAGTGGTTCCTATCGACTCTTGTTTTATCTGGAATCTCATATCAGATTTCCATCTCTTCTGATGCCTTTTATTGCAGAAACACAACATCCCTGAATATAAATGCCGTCAGCTGGAAAGAATAAGCGTCCAGAAGCCTACCTTGAAATTGAGTAAATTTAATGGTTCCCATTCTCTCCCCGTTCCGGAACACAACTTGACCCTAAAAACAAAACAACACAAACGAGAACAAAAGAGAGATGTTACATTAGCCCAGTGAAATCGGAAACAGCACGGTGTGCTTATTAATATTGGAGAAAAATTGGCTTCCTTAAAGGCAGACACCAAAGTCAAACTCATTACTTACACATTAGTTGTGACTTTATCTGCTTAATATTCAAGAGGCACAAAATCAATAATGAAGCTATCACATGTGTATTAAAGCCGAGATAGCATTGTCATTAGCACAGTGATTATGAAATGCCCATGTGGCTTATGTTATCAAGGGATGGAGACAGAGGTGAGGCTTTTAATTGTTGGTCCTGTGCCCACTATAGGGTTTCCCTGAGGCTATCTGGCTGGAGAACCATCAGGGTGTTGGGAAGCAGGGCTTCCTCCCTCCCTCCCTCCCTCCCTCCCTCCCTCCCTTCCTCTTCCTTCTTTCCTTCTTTCCTTCTTTCCTTCTTTCCTTCTTTCCTTCTTTCCTTCTTTCCTTCTTTCCTTCTTTCCTTCTTTCCTTCTTTCCTTCTTTCCTTCTTTCCTTCTTTCCTTCTTTCCTTCCTTCCTTCCTTCCTTCCTTCCTTCCTTTTCTTTTTTTATTACATCTATCTATCTATCTATCTATCTATCTATCTATCTATCTATCTATCTATCTATCTATGTGTGGTTTATTATTAAGGATGGACTTGGCTGAGCATGGTGGTATACACATTTAATCCCAGCAATCAGAAGGCAGAGGCAGAGGCAGAGGCAGAGGCAGAGGCAGAGGCAGAGGCAGAGGCAGAGGCAGAGGCAGAGGCAGAGGCAGAGGCAGAGGCAGAGGCAGAGGCAGAGGCAGAGGCAGAGGCAGAGGCAGAGGCAGAGGCAGAGGCAGAGGCAGAGGCAGAGGCAGAGGCAGAGGCAGAGGCAGAGGCAGAGGCAGAGGCAGAGGCAGAGGCAGAGGCAGAGGCAGAGGCAGAGAGATCTCTGTGAGTTTGAGAGCAGCCTGGTCTACAAAGCAAGTTCTAGGACAGCCAGGGCTACACAGATAAACCCTGTCTCAGGAATAAAACAGATGAAGAATGTTTTGGGACAATCGTCCTGAGCTGACGTCAGCCCCAATTATAACTGGGCTATGATGCAGTTCAAAATTAAGCATTTCCAGCCAGCAAGACCTGACAACTGTCACAGACAGATGAGCACCTCTCATTAGGGACTTTGGGGGCTAAAGATTGCTGTCATCTCTAGCATCTGCCTTGATGGTTCTCATATGCTTGGTTGAGTACACTAGGGATTTAAAGAAGGCACATTAGTTCCTTTTTCCCACCGTGGTCCCTGCTAAAATTCTGCAATTATTCAAGGAAACTGACGAGAAGAAATTGGCATGCAATCTGTCACTGCATCTTAACAACTTGCTTAGGTGGCATGGGGGTGATGCCCACTTTACAGATCAAGAAACTGAGGCTGGGCTGGGGAGATGGCTCAGTAGGTAAGGTACTTGTCCTGTGAGGATATGAGTTTGATTCCTCAGCATCTCTGTAAAAGGCTGGGAGTGGCAGGAACACTTGCATTCCCAGTGCTGTTTATGTTGAAACGAGAAGTGGAATTGTAAAATTCCTGGGCAAAACCCTGGGCATATGGCCTGGTGTAGGAAGCCTTGAATATAAAGAGATCCTGTCTCAAACTTGGTGAAAGGTGAGGCAATACCCGAGATTGTCCCCAGCTTCCACATGCACACAGATATGAACGCACGCATGCGCGCACACACCCACATACACCCACTAGAGTGCGATCACAGTTTCATTTTGTTTAGTAGTGCCAGGGATCAAACACAGGACCCTGTGCACATGAGCTGAGTGCTCTACCATTGAGCCACATCCCTAATTGCTTTATTTAAGACATAGGCTCTCTCACTGGAGTTGGTGAAAACTCAGGAAAGAAGTTGTTTCCATGGAATCCTGCTTTCCTCTCACTGTGTGCGGAGCATTTGCAGCCAGGGCAATGGTGGTCCACACCCACTGCATTGTCAGGAGAGCGCCTGGGGGAGGGGGTAGGGCGTGGGGTGGGGGCAGTCCCTAAGGTGAGGCAGGCCCGTGTCTTTAAGAGCTAAGAGGATCCCGCACCTCATCTTCAGAAACACCTTCCAAAGCCACGTTGACACCTTGAGAAGCCCTGTAGACAGCTGTGAGTAGTATCAGTTTGAAACTGAACACCCACCCAATTCTACATTCAGGTGACAGTAAGCAATTCCCTAAAGTGTGAAAACACTTCAAGGGAAGGTGAGACAGGAGCTGTGATTTTATTTCTAGGGATGATTGGAAATCACAGAACACCTTCCAAAAAGATCATGTTTATGCAAATGGACCACTTTACCTGGGTGGGAAAGATGCAATCCACTCTCCACAAGGAGAAAATGGAAAGAAATTCCCCCAAGGGCAGAGTCCTAAACTCCTTACTGATCTCTTGCCAGCATCTGAAGAATCCCAAAGGCAACTAGGAGTAGAGTGTGGTCTGTCCGGTGGCGGATTCTTCGCTGGTTACATTAAAAAGCGTGTGGGAGCGTGTGCTTGGCCAGATGGAATGGGTGGGAGAGAAAACACTCTCCTGCTTTTTAAAAATTTATTGTTACTTTAAAAATTGTGTGTGTGTGTGTGTGTGTGTGTGTGTTCATGTGAGCGTGTGCAACACATTATTAGTTCAGGTGCTCACAGGTGTCATGTGACTCAGTTTACTGAGCGACCTGCCACTCAGTTCCCTTCATCATTGTCAACTACTCAGAGGGCCGTTGGCCTGGATGAAGAAGGCCTCTTGCTCCTGAGTAATGAAGGAAGCCTCTTTAGAAGCTAACCTCCGGGTTACAAGGTGACCAACTCACAACACGACATTTGACCTACCCCGTGCCAAGTATTCTTTGTTTTAAATGTGGGTCTCACTATGATGCCCAGGGAGCCTCTTCCTCAGACACCTGAATGGCCAGCTAAGTCTACAGGGCTGCTACACTATGCTCTGCCCAAGTACCCCACTGGGCACTGAGTCTCACTCTAGGGCACTGTTGTATCAATCAATGAATAAGAAATGTCAGTCAGTGATGGGCTGTGATGGTGAAGAAGGAAGAGAGGCTGATCTAGCTGTGGACTCGGTCTTGCTTCTCTGAGTTCTTTCTGCAGTCCTTGTTCCTGGGTCTCATTCCCACCTCCCTTCCTGTAGGCAACACTTGCTTCCGGCAACCTAACCCAAGACTTCCTGTTGGGGAGGGGCTGTGGGCAGGAAGAGGAGGAGGCAAGGGCTTCTGAGAGAAGTCCTGGGGTTCACCAGCCTTCTCTGGCTTTTTGTGGTAGATCACTGCAGTCAAACAGTGTGAGAGGCAGGTAGGAAGACAGGGATAACTGGAGACATGAGAAGAGAGGAGGCTTCGTCCTGGAACACAGCAGACCTTTCTCTCCAGCGGGGATGCAAGAGTTCCGGTGGGGTTAGTCCCTGCTTAAGGCCTTTGCCCTGTCACAGGTGCAAACATGTGCTTTCCTAGGATTCTCACTAGACGCCGCCCTGTTTACAGGGACAGGCAAGTTCTAACCCTCTTGTGTAGCCCTGTCAGGTTACAATTCCATCTCTGCCGGCTCAGACCCACCTCACTTATCAAAAGATAGAGAGAAGGAAATATATGTTTCTTAGCAACCCTTTGAGATATAACTCAAGAGTCTCCAAAATAGCCTATAGAATTACTAATAAGACAAGGACTTTTGTCCTTTGAGGAGCCTGTTGCCCACACGTGGGTGTGTGTATTACTCTCTGCAATTCTCACTTGGGGAGCCCAAGTCCGTGCCCTCAGGCAGGCCTTGTGTTTCCTTCTGAATTCTCTTTCTTCTACCTCTCATATTTAACTCTATGTTTAAAGTGATTCAACCTAAAATTCTTTTCTGCTCCGAAGCCACCAATCTCAGTTTGACCCACACTAAGGTTCCTAGAAGATGAGGGGACTCCTCAGGCTGCCGAGAGAGGCAGCATGGAGCTGTGTCTTGGTCTCCTTCCTATTTTCTAAAACCCCAGAATTGTGCTTCCCTTTCAGAAAGCCTTTACGTATATAAATGTCACGGCTCTCCTTGAGCAGAGCCAATCCAGGGCTGCCGCCTCACTGGGGACCAATCCATGTGAGAAATTAGATCCCAAGGCAACAGGGTTTGGTAGCTGCGACCCAGGCAATACTCATAGTTCACTCTCATCCATATATTCTTCTCTGTGTTGCAGGGGCGTTCAGGTCTCCCAGTCACATTTCCCATAATCCCCTGCTAACCAGTTCCATTTGCGTCTGGCTAATGGGAAGCATTCACAGGGAAAAGTTCATATCAGGGTTTTTTTTTTTTTTTTTTTTTTTTTTTTTTTTTTTTTTTTTTTTACCCAATCCCCATCCTGGTTTTGGGCACAGTAGTAAAAGCTACAGGTGATCAAAGATGGAGTGGGGCCAACTGGTACCCAGCTACCTGCTGAGTGCTTAGAGAGATACAGTCTCCAGTGTGGCAGATCTGGCAGGGCTAGGGGCAGCATCCACAGGGTCCAGTGTGCTTGGACGTCACCTCTTTATTTGATTTGTATTCTACATCTGCTCCTTGATCACTTTGAGAAACCCTTTGGAAGTTAAATAGCATTTCGATCAGCACCCTATGAAAATGCTAGAACCCTCTGGCCTTGCAGAGGCAATGACAGCCCCACCTTCCTTCCTATCCCTCCACCTCCAGGGACCTGGGAACGCTTGCGATGTGTCACGTCAGGGACCACCCTGCTTGTTCCAGCCCTCCCAAGGAAGTCCTGGACTGACACGGGGGCCTAACTTGTTTTGATAAGAACCTCTGTGGAGCAGATGAGGAAATAAAATCATGGAGGGAAGTCCCAACGTGGAGATGAGTTAAGGGTTTGCTTTCCCCTGAAAGAGATGTTGTGTAAGAAAGAGTGGAAGGCCATGAGCCCCTGGAGAGGAGGACGGTAAGGAAGACAGCCCATGAGGACACAGTGTAATGACACCCACACATGAAGATGCCACAGTGAAATCCATTACTTTGTATGCTAACCTCGAAAATTAATTTAAAGACGCTATGGCTAAAAGGAGAATTTTAAAAAGCAGCCTGCTTCATGACGATCAATCTCAGCTGACAGGGCAGCGTGTGAGCTACACGTGTGGGGGTGGGGGATACAGGAGGGGGGGATGTGGGGAACTCAGCTTCAGGACTGGCCAGAGAGTGGGGACTGTCACGCTGTCTCTGAGCCTCGGGCCTTCTATCTGAAAGAACAATTCCTACCTCTCAGGACAGCGTGGGGGGATTAAAGAAGAGACTTAGAAAGGAGACTGGCCCTGCATTGGGCCCAGAAGGACATTTAATAAGTAATCTATTTTATCTAAGTCACTTTAGTGCCAGGTCTAATCCTTAGGGTGGGGTCGGGTGGGGTGGGGGTGGGGTGGGATGTGGGGGTGGAGATGGGGATGGGGATGGGGAGAGGAACAGGGATGGGGGTGGAGATGGGGATAGGGATAGGGGTGGGGAGGGGACATGGGTCAAGCCCTAGACTGGGGCCTCTTCTTTCCTTCCTTTCTTTTGTGGTCTCAGCTTCAGCTTCTCGAAGCGGATGGGCTGGCTGGCCTGCCCGGGACTGGCATCAGGTTTGAGAGGCCAGAAGTGAACGGCTTCGGTGAGGTTGACAGGCAGCCCTTGGCTGAAGCTGGTAACGAATCAAAGGGGAGATCCCCGAGCACAGCCTGAGGGCCTGGCCCCTGGGTACTGGACAGAGCCGTGGTCTGTGCTTCCCAGAGCATGCTGGGAAATGTTTCTTCCTGAGCATGGCTTTGGAGTGCATATTTGCCTTTGGGCAGTCACGCTTGCTGTGGGAGAGGGGGCACACTAGTATCTGAGTGTGTGTGTGTGTGTGTGATCATGCACACTCCACTGTATATATGCTTTAGTGCATGTGTCTGTGCATGTGTTCATGTGCATGTATGTATATGTGTGCATGCGTTTTTATGTCAATGTGCATATCTCTGTACATATGCATACGTGTAAAATCTGCACAGAGGTGGAAAGTTCCTTTTTTAAATTTAGTTTTAAAAACATTTTAATGTGTGTGCTGCATGTGCCTGCTTGTCTGTATGTACCCCACGTGTGTGCAGGTGCCAGTGGAGGCCAGAAGAGGGTATTGGATTCCCCGGAACTGAAGTTACAGGTGGTTGTGAGCTACCTAATGTCAGTGCTGGTGTTGGTAATCAAACCCAGGTCCTCTGCTAGAGCAGCAATTGCTCTTCACTGCTTAGCCATGTCTCCAGCTCCCACCCCCAGGTGAGTGGATGTCGAAAAAGCTGAAGGTTGAGGAGCCAGGAGCCCTGCCCAGTTTGCTGGAGGAGTGGGCAGCCATCGCAGACTGAGTGGACAGTCCCGTACACATTGACTGGTTCTTCACCTGGGTCTGCAACAGTCTCCAAGGAACAACACAGTATTGTTATTGGAGCTACAAGACTGCAGAGTGGGTCCCCATTCATGGAGGGTGGAGCTTGATACCATGCAGGCATGGAGGAGAAGGTATCCTCTGTCCCTACAGGGACAACAGAACTTAAAAGGGAGGGAAAGATCAAATAATTAGATCTGTCTATCCTGTGTTCTGTAAAGGCAGAAAAAGGTCTTTTTTCCCTGCGTGTCTCCTTGGACTATAGGAGAGGCCATATTTTGCCTTCTATTTAAGATGTTTTTCTTACACTGCAGACTCTTTGGAGAGGTCTGAGCCTTCAGATGTGTGGTGTGAGAGGCAGGGAGGCTCAGAGAAGGGGTGGGGCGCGAGGCGTGGCCTGCCCATTGCCACTCTCTGAGGTTGGTAAGATGGAGTAAAAGCCCAAGTAGCAACTTTCCACAAAGCACTTGGTAGCCTAAGGCGGAGCTGGGCTCAGCAGAAGGAAGTGGAGACTCGAGAAGGCTGGTGGATGGTCCACAAGAGAAGATCTGCTCCTTCTCTTTGGTTAGTGTGAAAGCAGAGGTGGGTTTTTGGGAACAGCAAATATCAGAAATGCACGAAATGTGCACAGAATAAAGGAATAGTGTACGTGAACTCTGATACAGGAGCACAAAATACCCCAAAACATGTCAGCCAACAAGCTGTGCTGGGTGGCGTTGGTGAGTCTGGCAAGTATCAGCATCAAAAAGAGAGCAAAATCCAGGCCTAGATTGCACGGAGCTTGCTGTCTGCTGGGAGAGATAAATACTAATAATAGGCACACGGGGACGTATAGAATTACTAATAAATAACATGAAGAAAAAGAACAGATTGCCGTGAAAGAAGACAAGACCCTAATTTAGACTAGGGGGGGGGGGATCCGGGAAGGTCTTTTAGAGGGAGGTGGGTTTTGGGCTGAGAAATGAAGCGATTATAGGTGAGCTTAAAGCAACAGGCAGGGGAGTATCTTGGGAAGAAGGAAGCACAAGAGTGTTCAAAGGCCCTGGGGCAGGAAAACAGCTGAGAAGTCAAAGCATGAAACATTGACTGTGAAGCTGAAGAGGGTGACCGAGGAGAAGATGGACAAAGAACATGACAGGTGACACAGGTAAAGTGAGTGGGAGAGGTGAGGTGTGTGGGGACAGGAGAGGTGATCAGGACAGGTGAGGTGTGTGGGGACAGGTGAGTGGGGACAGGTGAGTGGGGACAGGTGAGTGGGGACAGGTGAGTGGGGACAGGTGAGTGGGGACAGGTGAGTGGGGACAGGTGTGTGGGGACAGGTGAGTGGGGACAGGTGAGTGGGGACAGGTGAGTGGGGACAGGTGAGTGGAAACTACTTCAAGAGGAAGGGCTTATTTAGGCTCACTTTTATTTTCCTGTTCTTTCTTCTTTCACTTTTCATTACTCCCTCCAGCCTCCATTTCTTCCTTTTTGTTTGTGTGTTTGAGACAGGGTCTCAATGTGTTGCCCTGGGTCAACTGGAACTCACTATATAGAGCATGATGACCTTGACTCACAGAGATCTGCCCAAGTCTGCCTCCTGAGTGCTGGGATTAAAGTACGTGCCACGATTTCTGGTCTCACAAGTCTCTGTTCCTCTGTCCTCAGGTTGCCTTCTACAGCCTGCGTAGCAGAACCACTGCCTGGACTACCACCTCGCAGAGAAACCGTTTTTGTGCTATTTTGAACTCTGCTGAGGCAGCAGCCGTTTAAGACACCTGAGTTCTCTTGGATTCCTCAGTCGCCTCAGTGGGATGGAGTGTGTGCCATCTTCCCACTTTCCAGATGAGGAGACAGAGGGACTGAGAGGACCAGGAGCTGTCTCAGGTCACATGACCAGCCAGGAGGGGAAAGAGCCTTTGCCTAGATATCAATCAGCCCCCACCCCCACCCCCATGCAGGACCCAGATGCTGATCTGAAACTGAGCCGTTTCCTATCCAGACTGTAGAGTGATTGCTTTCCAGCTTGGGAAGGTGGAGAGATGATGTCACCACGCTTTGGTAGCATAGTTGGCATGGAGAACCTGGTTGGAGTAGTGGGTAGCACCACTTACTGCCTGCTCGGATCCAAGTGTGCAGGATACAAAACCCTGCGGCTGGAAGCCTCCTCCAAGGTGCCCAGTCTGCCTTCCTGGTTATCTGCAGCTGTAAGCAGCTCTGAGACGAGCAGCATTTAATTTTTTGCATTACCGTAGCTTCTATTTTTGTTAAATAGATCAGACTCTCCACCAGGAAAACCGAATTGCTGACCAGTCGACCCCAAAGTCCAAGATATGCAATTTGCAATCTGTTTGCATATTTGTCCACCAGGGTGGGTCACAGACTGTCCTCGTCTGGGGGCAGGCAGTACCCCAAGCGGGCCTCTGGTACATATAGCAGCCATGGCGAGGGTAAGGAGAGGCTCAGATGCTGGAAGATCCTGGCAAGGGTTGGGGTGCACAGACTGAAGGGGGGATGTGCAGGAAGTGGTAACTAGTGAGGAAGGTGACCCAGAAACGGGTCAACTCAGCCCTCGGTGACTTCAGTTGCTGTGTCCCCAGAGTATAAGGAAATGGTTTACGTGTTCTGAAAGGCAGGTCCCAGGTTCCTCATAATAAGTCAAGAAGCAGAGTGGGGAAGAAACCTTCTTTGTTTTCCTGGGGGTGGGTAGCACCTCAGCAGGTCCCTGGCAGGCAGAAGCCAAGGCAGGGGTAGGAGGTGGTCACTGTGGGGGACAACAGGTGAGGAGCCAGGGGACCAAGGACATGCAAGGGTAGAGAGAGAGTGGGAGCTTTGAAGTGGCTGAGGAGCTCAGCCAAGTGACCCAGGTTCATCTTGTTTCACAGAGACACCTCCCTGCCCCAAGCCCTTGCAAGAGAAGCCAACCTAGATCTGAAAATGGTTGGTGCATATGAAGCCATGTGGGGCATGCACCCAATCTGATGTTAGTTGTGGGTACCTCCAAAGTGAGGGGTTGAGTTTCCTAACAGTGATTCTGTGGTCCTAATGGTGACCTCATATACAAATGATGCAGAGGGGACAGAGATTTGGCAGGCCCAGTGGCTTGGGGGGTAGGGTGAAGGAAACGTAGACAAGGAGGGTTCTCAGGCTTTTGACCCCAGAGGAAGGGCCAGGCAGATCCACAACAGGGTCTTAGCCTAACACACCAGTTTCCTCACTTTGGACATGGGATGCCTTGGTGGGTTCCGAGGCATGGCTGCCCTTCTATTCTCTCATCCTTGTGATCCTAAGCCTGTTGGAGCCTTGTCTCACTAGAATGCAGCCCTGTGGTCCAGCCTGATGCAGTTGTGCTGGGATGGCCCTGCTGACCTTCTTTACAGATAGGAAGAGGAAAGACTTACATAGGCTTTAGAAGAGGACTGGTAGGATTCCAAAGTGAACCTGCAACACTCTGCATTTAGTGCAGACCTATTGATTCAGACCTAGCCCAGGATGAGCAACACTCCCAGGTAAGCTCTGCCATTAGGAAGCTCACAGCTGGGGTGTGGAGGAAGGCTCACAGTCCACTAACCACAGCGTGCACACTGGCATGATGCCTTGGCTGGCAGCAGAGAACCTGGATGTCAGCATCTATCCTAGACCAGGTCAGAGAAAGCTTCAGAAGAGAGGGAGAGAGAGAGAGAGAGAGAGAGAGAGAGAGAGAGAGAGAGAGAGAGAGAGAGAAGAGGAAGAGGAAGAGGAAGAGGAAGAAGAAGAAGAAGAAGAAGAAGAAGAAGAAGAAGAAGAAGAAGAAGAAGAAGAAGAAGAAGAAGAAGAAGAAGAAGAAGAAGAAGAAAAAGATAAAAGATGACGGGGAGGGGAGGGAAGGGGAAGGGGAAGGGAGGGGAGGAGAAGGGAAGGGAAGGGAGGAAGAGGAGAGAGAGAGAGAGAGAGAGAGAGAGAGAGAGAGAGAGAGAGAGAGAGAGAGAGAGAGAGAGAGAGAGAGCCTGCAAAGGCTAGGAACAGCTAGCTGACTAAGGGGAGGCTGAGGGTGGCAGGAACAGCATATGTGAAGGCCCTGGGGCGAGAAAGCAGGGCATTCTGTAAGCAGTAGAAATAGTTCTTAGGTAGGGAACTTGCAGGAGAACGGAAGTGAGATTTTCCTTTCCAAAGCAGAAATCATGAGACAAAAGATTAATCAAACTGGGACAGGCAGCAGAATGGAATTTAATTCTGTGAGGTTCTGAAATCCACATGGTGTTAATATCCAGGTTATCTGTGGGATTCCTGAAACAACCATCCAAAGGCTACCACCCCAGCAGAGAGACAGAGAAGGCTGAGAACAGGTGAAGACAACAGAGGAGGTCAGGAGAGACGGAGAGGAGGCCATGGCGTTAGACATGTGTAAGTGATGACTCTATGTAGCTAGCAAGTGCAGCCATTAAGAACAGACAGACAGTCAAGTCCAGGTGCTGGTGGGGACATAATGGCTTGGGACCTCTTCATTTCTGGTTCGATGTCCTAGGAGCAGTCATCCTGGATAGTATACCACTCACCCAGAATGCACTTCTGTATACATTCCTAAGAGATTCTCATAAGGGGACATTTGAAAAACTGCCACTGTGGTATCTCTCCCCACCCATCTCTCTGTATTTCTCCTTCCCTCTCTAACTTCCTCTCTCCCTCCCTCCCTCCATCACTCTTTTTCTCCTTCCCTCCCCCTCTCCCTTAGAGATCTGATCTCACAAATATACTACTTCATTGCTAGAAATAACATCGGATGATTCACATTTTCAGATGTGCCTGGTACCAGCTTAGGTCCAGCTACAAATGAACAGAAAACATTAGACCCCTGCTGATGCCCGAGAGTCTAGCTGTGTTCCCACCATGTTCTGCTAAGCTCCCAGATGCCCAAACCAGAAGTTTAAAGTAGAAAACGACTAATATGCAAGCTTGCCTGTAAACTTATGTGTGATAAGCTTTAAAATAAACAGAATGTAAAATGTAGAGGTGAACCCACATAGCTTTTGTTTAGACAAAAAAAAAAAAAAGGCAAACTTAGGTAACAGAGGGAAAGGAAAGACCTATACAATGAATAAGAGTGCAGTCTTTTGGGGCTGGAGAGATGGCTCAATGGTTAGGATCACTTCTTGTTCTTGCGTGGGACCTAGGTTCAGTTTCCAGCACCACATGACGCCTTGCAACTATGGCTAACTCTAGTCCCAGGGTCTCTGACACTCTGCTGACCTCAGTGGGCATCACACACACACATGCTATGCAAATGTACATGCAGGAGAAATACTCTCACACACAAACAATACAATAAATAAATCTTTAAAAAGGAAGACTGTAGTTCTTAATGGGGGGAAGGGTGAAACACTTGGTTCAGAAACTGTTTCATGCATTCAGTGTGCTTACAATTCTAGACTGACACCCAACTTTGCAAAATTAAAAAACGAACTGCTTCCTTTTAGTACTCTGGGTATCTGGTACTCTTATTATGAAGTGAAGACCATTGTTTTCATTTATAAGAGAGGGAGGAGAGAGAGAGGGAGAGAGAGGGAGAGAGAGAGAGCCATTGTTTTCATTTATGAGAGGGAGGAGAGAGAGAGGAACAGAGAGAGAGAGGAACAGAGAGAGAGAGAGAGAGAGAGAGAGAGAGAGAGAGAGAGAGAGAGAGAGAGAGAGAGAGAGAGAGAGAGAGAGAGATTATATCTTTGAGTTACTAACACGTTTGCATGAAGTAAAAACACAAGTGAAAGATTAGGTGTCTTCCAAGTGCCGGCTGTGGGGAGGGGGTTGGGAGCGGGACTTACAGGGCAGGAAGGGACAGGTGAATGATGCCTGAGCTGGTGGTGTTCACTGGCATGAATGGATGGTGAAGACCAGATAGCTCTGCTCTCCACACCTAGAGAAGGTGAGACAGCCGAAAGAGAACCCCGAGGCTTCAGTGAGGGCAGAAAAGCGTTGGTGAGAGGCTCAGGGGTCTGCACTGCATTTCCCTGTTTCTGTGCCCCTCTGGCAGTCGTTTGTGCACACACTAATGCCTCACACTGGGCCAGTCGGGCCAGTCTCTGCAGCGGTCACTGTATGGGCTCCAGGGTTCACGGTCGTCTATAGTGGTGGGCCTCTCTTGCTCTGGTCCTACTGCAAGGCCAAGAATCTGATGGGCCTGCTCTGGTGTTTGCCCAGTGGCTCTGAGTAGGGGAAAACCAGGTGGTCCCCAGGTCCTGACAGCATCACCACCTTCTTGTATCTGAGCTAAGGAAATGAGATGTAGATAGACAAGTCCTGGGCCCCAGCTCCTCTGCCAAGAAAATGGTTTGTATGAGTTTGTAGCAGGCAGTGTCTGCTTTATCACAGGATGGAGGAAAATAAGCAGGGAACATCTCAGGAGACAGTGTTCCAGGCTTCTTCCAGTGCCATCTGGTGACTCTATACTCACATCTCTGGCCACCAGGCCACACTAGCAGGCTAGTGTGTCACCTAACTGAGAAATCATTATTTTCCTAGGCTCCCTGCCTGACTAGCAGAGGTTAATCCTAAAAACTTGGATTAAGTGACAGATGCAGGCAGAAGAAAGGAAGGCAGGGATGCTGGGTTGTTGCTCGATAGAAGGACTTCCTAAGGATGGCTAGAAACTAGAATGTAGGACTCGGGAGGCAGGGATGGACCACACTGCATGCACAGTCAGATGTCTTGGGTGTGGCTTGCAGGGCTGGCATAGGGCTAGAGCTAGAAAAAAGATGAAGTGGGACTCCTCTCTTTCTTACTCTTGCTGGAGAGTCCCTGCTACTGCCTCCTATTGAATCATATTCTTAAAGCTAGCTACCAAGGTCTATTCCCTTATTTGGCCATTTCCTCTTCCTATAGATGACTACCAAGGTCTAGCTATCAAAGTATTAAGTCCAACAGTCAAAAGCCCCCTTTGGCTCACCTAATTAACATGCATCCTAACACACGGGTTCTCCTTTTACCTTTATAAACTGCCATTTGCCTATGGGCCACACATATCTGTCCCCTCCATCCACCCCTCCCCCCACTTCCCTTTCCCCCTTTCCCTCATTTTTAATCTCCTGTATTTGTCTCTTATTGCCTGCTCTTTGTCCCTCTCAGGCAAATCAATCTCCTTTGTGCTGAGAATCTGGTCCCAGTGTGTCTGATGCCCATACTGATCCTTTTAGCAAGACTTGCTGGTCATTCCAGAGTCTTGGTGCTCACACTGATAGAATCTGTACCTATTGTAATAGACATTAATTTTTGTTGCTTGGCAACCCTTTGGGTGCTAAGAGCACCTGGTGTTGAGTGAGATTGTGCCAGCTAAGATCTGTGATGGCCTTTGTAATGCATGATGGCCCTTAATGTGTACCTGGGGACAAACCCTGAATAATCCCCTCCTGAGTGAATGGGGCCAGACTACATGAACAGTAGGGTACTGAAAACATGGGCAGGTACCCAGACACAGTTGGTGAAGAGACTCTTCAGTCTGGCTCACTCATAGAAGCAGAAACAACCATTGTACCATGAGGACACCCAAGTAGCCTAAGGAACCAAGTCCTTCTGCAAAGAACCAGAACCAGCTTGCCAGTCATGAGAGAAGCCATCTTGGAAGTCTATCTAAAGTTTTCCCAGGTCTTAGGAGGCTCACTGTCCCAGATGATGTCTCATCTGCCTTGTAGAAGAGACCTCATTCCAGAACTTTCCGGCTGAGTCACTTCCAAATCCCAGACTGTGAGTACAAAAACAGGTTTTGTAGCTTTAAGCTACGGCAGGAAATGGGATTCACCCTGATGGCTCAAAGGAAGAGATTAATAAGGCTCTTGAGGGGTGGGGAGCTGAATCACAGGGCACAGGGGAAGGTGAGGTGCCAGCCACAGATTGGCGTTAGTTGGAGATGTTTCTGTACTTTGGAGTCCAAGGGGAAAAGAGATAGCGTCACCAGGTCCTTCTATATGTGGGGGATACAGAGAACCCACAGCCACGGTGACAAGACGTAGCCACAGGGACAGAGCTATTACAGAAGACTCAGAATAGGGAGAGAGGCTGAGCTATATCCCAGGTGGTCTCTCTTTAGCTGACTGTTTCCTGCCTGTCTCTCCACTAGTAAACCCAACGTGAAGCTAGAAGACAATGGTTCTGGATGATAATATCCACTGCGTGCACATGGACTGAGAGGTAAAAAGTCAACGGTAATATATGAAGCTGGCTCCATGTAGAGATGGGTCCAGTGACTTAGCAGATCCGTATAACCGCTCTTGATTAGCTAAGGAACAAGCACGTGACCCAAGCCAGCCAATTTAAGCTAAGGAGGCTTGCAAGTGGACACGTTGTGAGTGCTACTGGCTTTGGCTGGATGAGATGCCTGAACAATGGTTTGGAGGCTGAGAAGGAAGCTGGCCCAGGAAAACACAGACGTAAAGATGGAGGGATGGACAGGCCTCATCTTGCACCAGAGGAGTTGAGTGGCCATTTCCTGAGCTGCACTGATCGGGACCATTAATTCCATGCCAAGGAGGAAGAAAAGGAGCTTCAGGTCTTGGTCATCAGGCAACCAGTTCATTTGAGTTCCTAGCTAACGGATGTACCTAGGTCTCCTGGCATCTTTATTGTTCACACTGTATGATGTTAGAGTTCTCTCACAGGGGCCCTGTGCATCCATGCTTTTCCTTGGGAGCTGCCTCTAGCCCTCTTTAGAACACATGGCACTCAGTTATCTGGGCTGGATGCACAAGCAAGACCTGGTACTGAGAAAGAGTTTCCAGGTCACACCTCTTACAGATGGTGGTCCTGAGACTGCAGGGGTCCTAGTCCCTTTCTTACTCCAGACAGCCAAGACCACATTTTTACTAGTTAGCCCTGCCTCCTGCTTGATCTCTTCGTTGAGAGTCGGGTGAGAGTTGTGGGTGGGCAGGGATGCCCAAGAGCTGACCTGCCAAGGACTGTCCACTCACTGCCTTGGTGACTTCCCAAGGACATGAGGAGAAAGCAGGGAGCTTTTCAGTGTGGTGGGAAGATGCCCTCTCCTGTGATGGTGGAGTCCTTTTATGTGGTTCACCGGGTTGGATGCTGTCTAGACTTCCATGATGTGGTCCCGATTTCTCTCCTCTTGGCTAATATGTTTCAGTCACAGTGACCCCCTTAGGGTTCTCAGACACCTCGGAGACTTTATCTATTTGCTCATTTTTTATTGGATATCAGACACTCAAAGAATGATAAATAAAATAATAGAATAAAATAAATGCTTGCCAAGCTTGAGAACATGAATCCAGGGATCCCAGCACCACTTAAAAAGCTGGGCGTGGTCACAGAGGCATGCTACTCCAGTGCTGAGGGGCGGAGACAGGAGGATTTCTGGGGTTTGCAGGCTGACAGCCTAGCTCCTGGTTCATTGAGAGATTCTGTCTCATGGGAATAAAGTGGAGAGTGACACAGCAGGACACCTGACTTCCTCTTCTGATCTCAGTCTATATCACACATACACAGAGACACATGCACACATACAGATACATTTTTTAAAAATCTAAAAGACCCCTTTAGGCACTCACACATACAAACACATGCACACACATACTCACACACATATACACTGAAAAAACCGCTAAAAACATTCCTTTTTATCCCCCCCTCACGCAAAAACAAAATACAACAACATAACAACAACAAAACAAGTAAAAAAGAGTCCCTTTACATATTCTTAAGCTTCTGGACACAGTTATTTGAAAGTCTGCCCTTTGAGTCCAGCCCTTAAGCTTTGTCGTTAGGTAGGGCCTGGGCCATTCTCAGTCTGGGTAATTGCTCCACTGTGGAGACCAGCCCCTCTGGGCATTCTTCTCATGGATTGTGATGTGTTTCTCATCCTGTTTGGTCCTGCCTGAGCCCTAGGAGGATCCTTCTCCTGTTTCTTTGCCTGGATTCAGGCAGCATCTTTATGACACTGTGTGCTGGCAAAGACTGAGCTGAAGGCGAAGGTGACGCTGAGAACGCACATGACCCTGGGGAAATCTCCATGCAATTCTCTCTTCTCCTATACTTTGCCTACAAACTCTGGGATTCTCATCTCTGTCTCTTCTATTCCACTGCACTGTCATCTGGTTCCCCATTTCAGTGTTTTGGTCTTGAAAGCCTCTGGACTGTTATCTGGGCAGATCTGAGTCACCCTAGTGTGGCCAGTCTGGAGTCTGTAGTGCAGTGGGTAGAGACCCTCTCCTCCTTTGTTCTTCTTCAGTTCTTTCAGAGAGAGCTTTTCTGGTCCCATCACTCCAGCACCGTGACTGGAAGTAGAACTGACTCTTGTTGTCTTCAGAACATGCGGTAGAAAGATGGTGCATACGAAGGGGCATGAATAGCCTCCCCAGCATTTTACAGAGGCCTGGGAGAGACTGAAGGTACCAGAGGATCCAGAAAAAAAACTGGAACCCTTCATTTCCTACCTGTGTGGATTGGGCAAGTTACAAGATCTTCCGGAGCTCCAACTCCTGCCTCTATGAGATGGTACCCATTGTGTCTCCCCTGCTGGAGACTCAGATATTTGGGGGCTTAGTGCTGATTCCTGCCTAGAGACCATTCTCATTTTCATTCCTCCAGAGTTACATCGGGTTGAGAGGTCAGAGAGCCCCCTCTAACCACGTGGCAGGCACATGCCTTTCTCTTCCCCATGACGGACTCACTGAAGTTCACTGAGTGTCCAACAGAGGTGATCCCCGACACCTAGAGCATACACTACCTCCATCACGGTTGCCACTGAGTGGCAGGAAGCCCTAAGAGAGAACTTCAGCCAGATGGCTGCCCCAAATCGCATCACTGGGATGGGGAGGGCTCAGGCTGTGCTGTGCCAGAGACTTAATTCTCCGGACATCTGCCCAGCAGTTAAGGTCGTTAACCATGGGTTACTGAAGCATTGCGTCCTAATCTAGTTGATGGCATTGCTAGATTTGAGGTCAAACAGGAATGTTTTTGTACACTGGAAAACATTGCAGTCTCCTTGCAGGGGCTCTGCCAGATTACTGAAGACAGTGGATTAGCCTGTCACTACATATGGCTGACTAATACCCATGGGGAGGCGGGGGTACCGTGCTATCTCAGTGTTTCCCATTCGTTGTTCCACACATGTACGTGAATGTGTGCACACATTCATGCCTGTGTAAGCACATACAAAATCCCTACATGTGCTGTATGCTCAGACTCAGTGTGTGGATGTCTCCATCTACAGCACTTTCTCTGTACATACTTGATTTTGAATATGAAAGGCTTTTCATGCTGGCCTCTACCCCGTGTTAGGCAGCCTCCCACACATCCAGGACAAAGTTACATAATATCTTCAACTGGACTGTGACCAGCAGGGGTCCAAGGTAGATCTGAGGCCTCCAGGAGAGAACTGGAGGAGCGAGTCTTCCTGGCACAGGAACTGAGGCCTCTCTCAAGGCAGGGCACACTCAGGCCTCTCTGATTCCACTTCAAACTTTGCCCCCTTTCCTGCCCGAGTCATCTGTAAATGAGAATTAGATCTATCAAAACAGACTGAGAAGCCAGGAAAGGTTGCGCAGGTCAATAATGCCAGTTATTTGTGAGGATGAGCCAAGAAGACCTAAATTCAAGGCCAACGTAGTTTCTTCAGTGAGTTCAAGGCCAGTCCAGGCCTTATAAGACCTTGTCTTGAAGTGAAAACTAAGAAAAGGTCGGAGATGCAGCTAAGTGGGACACATTATGTCCAGCATGCTTGGCTGTCTAAGTAGAATCCTCAGGACCACAAAGAAGATAAAAGAGAGAGCCTGCCCCAGCCGGGGCAGTCTGGTTAGCTTCTTGTCCACTTGATATAAGGTAGAGTTATCTATGAAGAGGAACTTCAATTGAGGAAATGCTTCTATAAGTTTGGTCTGTAGACTGTTTTCTTACTTAATGACTGATGAGGGTGGTGCCCCACCTGGGAAGGTAGTCATGCATTATATAAGAAAGCAGGCTGGCAAGCTATGGGGAGCAAGCTAGTAAGCAGCATTCATCCATGGCTTCTGCATCAGCTCCGTCTCCAAGTTCCTTCCTGCCTTGAGTTCCTGCCCTGACTTCCCTTCACAGCCATAAGCTGTAAGCTGAAATAAACCCTCTCCTCCCCACATTGCTTTCTGTCATGGTGTTTTATCATAGTAATCGAAAGCAAGCTAAGACAGGGGAAGATCGTTCATGCTGGCTGAGGGCCTGGTGGTGCCAGGAACCATATCAGACAGGGATGGTCACCATTGATGGTCATGGTCCCTAATGAAGCAAGCAATGCTATACCCATTGTACAAGTGAAAAGAGGAAGCAGAAGGCAGACAGAGAGTCCCCTGACTAGAAATAGCCTAGTTGGGAAACATCCAAGTCTTTGGCAATTAGTGTTTAATTCTTGGTTCTCTGTCTTTCCCCCTGTCCATTTCCTGAAGCTGAGACCTAAGGTAACTATGTTCACTATAGGATATATGGAAATAGATAGGGAAAGTGAAAAAGAAAGAAAGAGAGAAAAGAGAGAAAGAAATCCACCCAGAGGAAACACTGTTAATGTTTAAGAATGCGTTCTTCTAGTTGTTATGTATTTAAATCTCTTCTCAGAGCTGGTGGTGAGTCAGTTGATTGGATGGAACACTGGCTGCCAGGCCTGAGGATCTGAGTCCAATCCCTGGAGCCTACAGTGTACAGGGGAGGACTGACTTCCATAGGTTGTCCTCTGAGCCCCCACATACTTGTACTATGGTGTGTGCAACACCTCCCTCCTTCACAACACAAAATAAAGTCGCTTTTAAAGTCGAACGTGAGGACTTGTCATGCAACCCTCTTTGTAACGTGACTACACTGATTTTTCTTTCTTTCTTTTTTTTTTTTTTGCAAACCTATGCATTATTAATCTTCTTATGCTGTTGAATATCTTTCCAGAACAATTGGTTTTAATGGCTGCCAATAATTCCACCGTCTGGGCATATCAAAATCTACCTAACCCAATGCCCTCCACTGGGCATCCAGGTTGTGTCCAGTTTTCCCTCTCCTTCTTCTGAGAAGCCAGGTTGTCACAAATGTTCCCTGCCTGTCCCGTCTCACAGCGGCTTCCAAAGGCCAGCTGCCCATCTCCTCCTGGGTTCCAGGTCATAGAAGATGCAAAAACACCCAGAGAGTCCTCATCCGAATTTGGGAGAAGTGCCTTGCCCACCTGCTCCAGCATGTCTGCCTTTCCAAACACTGCCTGGCCCCAAGGTCTAGCCCACTGCCTGACTGTGTGGCCAGTGCTGGAGTCTGGGAGCACCTTTAAAGTTTAAGCACGGTGGCAGAGAGGTGAGGTTAGCCATAAAGACACACACTCAGAACGCCGGTACTCCGGTGGCCAAAGCAGAATTTCCCTGAGTTCAAGGCCACCCTAGGCTATATAGCCAGAGTCTTGTTGCCAGAGGACCAGAAGGAGCATGTCGTGGCAAGGAGGGAGGGGGAGAGAGATTGCAAATATGCTACTTGACCAACAGCCACATTTGAAAGGTGATCAAAGGGAAGATGTGGCCCCGAGACAATGCTTGCCTGATATGCATGGGGCCTTCATCACCAGCACTGTACTGTCTTCTCCACAGAAAGATGAAAAGAAAAAATTGGTATTGATAGTATATCCAAAGAATCTGTTTATATGTGTGTGCATGTGAACTACATGTATGAAGGTGTCTGTGGAGGCTGGAAGAAGGCTTTAGATCCTTCGGAGTTGGAGTCATAAGCACCTGTGGGTCAGTTGATGGCAGGGGTGGGGTAGGGTGGGAACTAAACCTGGGTCTTCCGAAAAAGCAACCAGTGTTCTTAGCGGGTGACCCATTTCTCAGGCCTATGTCGTTAGCACACTTTCTCAAACTCGGTACATCTAAAAATGATGGCATTTCGATGGCAACCATATAAAATATGATGTTGTACACTTTTATGTAAAATTTTACAGTTATTTATTTCGTTTCTGTGTGTGACATACATGTGCCACAGTACATGTGTGTGGGTCAGTAGACAACCCGTGGGAGTTGGTTCTCTCCCTCTGCCATGTGGATTGCAGAGAGTAAACTCAAGCTATCGGACTTGGCAGCAAACCCCTCTACTTGCTGAGCTGTATCACCCGTCCCACTTTTACCTTGTGTGGTGATACAATGTCGTTTGGGCTCAAACTCATGATTTTTCTTGCCTTGGCTTCTTGAGTAGTGGGGATTACAGGCGCACACACCGGCTTAGACATTTTCATATGTGTGTACTGAGTCTATTCCAGCGCACAGTGTATACTTTGGGCTGTGCTATATGTCAGTGCTTCTGAATAGAGCCTGGGCTTGACCAAGCAGCGACATGCCTGTGAGAGTGTCTGTTCCCTTTGGAACCCTTGGTGAATGCAGACCTGGAGTGTGGAGGCCCTCACTGGAAGGCATTTTTACTGTGAAGTTCTGATTCCTCCTGTTGGGTAATCCTAAATCAACCAATCAGTCAACCAACCATCCTCACCACCACCACCATTGTCATCATCACATCATCACCACCACCACCACCACCACCACCATCAATCAGTCAATAATAAAGTGGTATCCTCACAGTTTGCTATGTGCCTTTCTCAGCTTGTCTTCTGAGGGTCCCACACCAGGGTGCTTGGTCACTGGTCTCACTTTGCAGAAGAGAATATAAATACTGGACTTTAGCCACCCAAGAGTAGTCATTTTTTCCCCCCTAGCAAGCTGCCTCTCCTGGTAAGCTAATGGAGCCACCCAAACGAAATAATGTCACTTCAGTTTTGCTCAGTACTCTTCTGAAACGCTTTCAGGATCATTTTTGCAACTAGAACATCTCTCAGAGGAAGAAAACTAGTTCATCACCGTAATCAAGTCTGTCACACAGGATGCGTGATGATGTTTGAAAATATAATCCTGTGAGCATCAGAACCGACAACTCTGAAACATCTCGAGGCTACATCTGCTAATAACGGTCTTTAGCATTCAGGCTGGGCACCCACGTGGGCTGGTGTGATCCATTTCACAGCAGAAATGCCCTAACAAGGCACTTCCTCAAAGAGGAACTGGGCAGAGGAGGGATTTTAATGAGGCCCAATCCCTGCCAGGGTGAAGTGCCGGTGAGGAACAAAGGCCCAAGATGAAACGTGTCTTTTGGAGTCAGATGAGAAGATGGCCCTCCCATCAGGAGAGGCAGTGAAAACTGTCAAGGGGTCAGGACTTGTACAGAAAAGGCGCCAACACATTGGGGCCAATCACTTCTGAGATTAAAATGAAGCAGACACCCGAGGTGACCTCTGTGGTCGCTGTTCACGACATCACATTTCCTGCCACCCATTTACCCACCCGCCAAATCACCCACCCGTTCATCCTCTCTCTATCCACTCATCTACTTATTGATCTCCATCCACCCACCAATCTGTCATCTACTCACCTACACATGTGTCTGTCTATCCACACACACACACTCACCTATCTATCCATCCAACCACCCATCTACCCACAGATTCATATATCCTTCCATCTGTCCATCCATTCATCCCTCGATGTATCCATCTGGCCACATACTCACCCACCCACCCACTGTCCATTTTCCCCATATGTCTCCTCCATGGGGAGGAGATACCGAGAGACAGGCAGGGATGGTGACTGGCTGCCTTTGATGCTCTTGTTCCTTTCTGATCAGCGGAGATGCAGGTGTAAGCCAGACCCTCAAAAAGGCCCTCCCTGGAGGGGTCAGCAGTAGAGGTTTCTACTGTAAAAGCCCAATGGCATGATGTCAACATGATTGCAAAAGAGAGATGAATCGAAGGACCCCTGCCTTCTGATCTCAGCACCAGGTTTTAGTAACTGGAAACAGGAGGATAAGGAGAAAGGGCATTAAACAAAAAGACCATTAACAGCCCCACGAGAACGATGCAGGCGAAAGCCTCCTATAGCTGCAAGCTGGTCCAGCATCGCTGCTCTGCTGCTGACAGATTTCGCTCACCCCTTTCTCACTCGACTCTGATTCATGTCTTAACCTTTTATGGGATGACCATGGTGGCTCTCAGGATGAAGCAAAGAGAAAGCTCGAAAGAGGTCACGGTTTCCCACTCCTCCACCACACACGAGCTCCTCCGTGATTTCACACATCCACGTACCATCTGTGCCTGGCTTCCCCAAGTGCCTCTAAGAACGTGGAAAAAGAGACCTTGTCTTGCTGCCTTACAGGCAGGCTCTGATTTTATTTCACACATTAAAATAAACACACGATCATTACAATACTGAGTGTGGTCTGGATCCCAGTTAAATGGTCCTATCTTCTACATCTAGGACAGAGGCAGGGAATGTGGCACAGCTAATGGCCTCTTGGGGTTTCAGTTGCTAAGCTGACCAAGGGCTCTGGCCCTTCATTAAGCCATGGCTTCTCCTTTGGTGCCGAACACATGTGCGTGCTAATTTTTAAATCTAAAGGAATGATTAAAAGAGTACTCCAAGGAGCAAATTTGAGGATGCAAAAAGCAGTGTTAATTTAAATGTTAAATGGACCAGTGACTTTAGGCTTCTGTGGAAATCCCCTTTGAAAGATATTTTGAAGTCACTAGAATACAGTGCTAAGTCCCTTCATTTACGACTATAGATATAGTCATAGGTGTGTGAGTGTTTGTGTGCAACCAAATGTAAGGATGTGAATTATTACGGATGGCAAGGGTACAGAGACTACAACTGAACCTGAGTGTGACCGTGCATCCCTGCCCTTGTGGTGGGGAGGCAGTGTAACAATTATTCTGAGGCCAGCCTGGGTCACAAAACAAACCCCTGTCTTAAAGCAAACAGCCTTTAAGCGAGGGCATGTGGTCATCTATAGGAGTTCTGGGCTATGTCCAGCCAAGCGGCCATCCCTGGCTCTTGGTGTTAAGTACAGGAGACTGAGAATCTCAGCTAAGACCCTTGCTGGGAGTTACCTTCTACTCTGAGGAATGGCCTTGCCCAAGGATACCATCCCCAGGGCTGACAGACTAACGGCAAGCTTAGAGGCCCCGGCTTTCCCCAGTCCAGCTCCAGGGCTCCCTTCAGATACTGCAGGCTTAGTAGCAGTGGCTCTGTGGTCCCCACACTCACTTCCTTACAGGCATATGTCTGGAATTCAGTCTTACAGACCTGTACACGGTGAGTGCTCTCTCTCAGAGAGAGCACTATATGCCAGGGGGCCCAACCTTAAGTGTGAACCCATTACAGATTAGGAAACTTGAGTTCTTGCCAGGTTTATTCAATTCAGCTATCAGGTGACAACATGTCTTTGGAGTGCATGCTTTAATAACTACATCTCTTAGGGAGACATCCCTCTGCCCCCTCACTGTGGACCCTCTTGCCCTGCCACAGTGTTTTATGCCCCCCACCAGATTTTAGGTCTTGACAGGCTGAAGCAAGGACCTGTGGGAGGCTTGAATTCTGTTGAGAAAGAAGAGGGAGGTGGGTGTTAGGGAGGGATAATGAGATTCACAATCTCATGAGCAAATGGGTCTTCGGAGCCTTTCTCACTACTCCCACAGGGGCTGGCAGGAGCCAGGCTTGGAGTGTCACATGGAGAGTGTGCAAGTCACCTCTGCATGAGCACATACAGGCCAGCGACACACATCAGGCCTCAAAGCCTTTCATCATGTCATCTGCAATTTATGTCAGCTGTTCTCCTCAGAGCCTAGGAGACCTCTCTCCTGCTCAGCCTCCTGGGCTAATATACCTTGACATGTGCACCAAGGGGTTGTCCTAGCCTCAATTAAGGGACTGTGGGGAGAGAGTGTGGAGTTTCTCTGAGAGACTTTCGCCCAGGTGCTTTCCTGAGTTTTCCACAGCAGTGGGTTATCAATGACACTTCAGTATTTGCTTAAAAATTTGGTCAAGGTTGATATCTTCACATGTGTGTGTGTGTCACACACACACACACACACACACACACACAGAGAGAGAGAGAGAGAGAGAGAGAGAGAGAGAGAGAGAGAGAGAGAGAGAGATCTTATTCTATAGGCACAGCTGGCCAGAACCATGCTATGTAGACCAGGCTGCCTCAGGCTCACAGAGATCTACCTGTTTCTACCTCCTAAGTGCTTGCATTAAAAGCATTCACCACCCCATCAGGCTTCACTCCATTAAAAAAACAATCTCATTTTTGTTTATGTGTGTGTGTGTGTGAGTTATGAGCTGCATGTGTGTGGATACTCATGGTGGCCAGCAGAGGGCATCAGGTCCTTAGGAGCTGGAGTGACAGGCAGTTGTGATCCACCCAACATGGTTGCTAGGAACCAAACTCAGATTCTCTGGGAAAGCATTAGCTGCTCTCGGCTGCTGAGCTGTTGCTCTGGCCTCATGTTTTCACTCTTTTAAAACATACGTTCCAGAGGCTGGGGATATAGCTCCATTAGTAGCGTGCTTCACAGGCATAAAATCCTGGATTTGTTTCCTTGCACCCCATAAATTGGACAAAATTTCTCTCTAAAATTAGTTAGCAAGGCACTTATGGGAGCAAGATACTGTTAAAAGAAAACGCAGCTAAGTACAGTCAGCTTGCCTAGAAAATCAAACAAAATCCCCTAAACACCTGAAAAACTGCAAAATGGTCTCCAGTAAGGGCTGGTATACAGCTTAGTTGGAGAACTCGTGACTAGCATGTGAGGCTTGGTCCCCAGTGTCACAAAACAAAACACACAAAATGTCACTTCATAACAGGGAGCTTGTGTGTATCTGCTTCTAGTTGGGACACTGGGAAAGTTCTGGAGGTCGGCAGTGGTGACAGCCCGGCAGTGGTGACAGCGCGGCAGTGTGAGGCATTACACGCCATTGAACTGGAGTGTTTAAACCAGTGCTCTCAGCCTTTCTCCTGGGTCATTATAGTTCCCCATGCTGTGGCGACCCCCACTCATAAAATTATTTTTGTCGCTACTTATAACTATAACTTTGCTAGTGTTATGAATTGTAATTCAAAGAGCCACATTTTCCGATGGTCTTAGGGGACCCCTCTGAAAGGCTCATTTGACCCCCCAAAGGGTCTCAAGCCACAAGCTGAGAACCACTGGGTTAAAACCGAGTTAAATGTGCTTTCTCCTGTCACATTGAAATAAGAATGAAAAAGATTGAAAAGCATGGTCACCAGAGAAACCTCCACCATCTGATAGGCGAGAATAATAGCAAAAGGAGAGGAGACACCTGTGTCCAGGGAGTGAGTGTCAGCTGGCGGGGAGGCCGTTTTGATACTGGTCTGATGGTCCCCAGTACCCCTTAAGCGAAAGAGATCATGGGACTCTTAAGGACACAAAGAAATAAGAAGCCAAGACTTGGGGCTGTAGAATGCCCCGCCCCTCTGTGGACCAGGTGAAAAGACAACAGAATGAAAAGACACTGTTGGAACAAAACGCCAAGCCTGATCCACAGCAGCAGCGCCAGGGGCGGGGCTAGGGGCGGAGTCAGGGGCGAGGCTGGGGCAGTGTCGGTGGCATTGGGCAATCAGGTGGACACAAGTGTGATGTGTACCTGTGATCACAGCACGTGGGAAGGTGGAGGCAGGAGGATCAGAAGTTCAAAGTCATCTTTGGCTACATAGTGAGTGGATAAGCCTGAGACATGTAAGACAAAAAAATTAAGTGTGAGGAAAAAAAAATTAAGGGTCTTTATAGAAGTGGCTGGCCTAAAAAACAAAAACAAAACAAAACAAAACAAAACAAAACAAAACAACAAGGGCAGAGTCCTCCTAGCTGCAGACCAGTGTCTTCCTTGCTGCTCCCCAAAGGCCACAGTGTTCCCTACCTGGAAAGGTGCTGAGGGGAGGACTCACTGGTTAGTTTCATCTTCATCCTTTGGATGGGACTTGTTTTGTTCCCTAAAGGAAGTTTATAGAGATGTAGAGCAAACAGGACGGTTGAAAGGCAGGCAGCTTAGGGTCAAATCTCAGTGTCTCCTCTCACCTGGGCTCTGAGGGAGTGCTTGGGCAAATGAATTAACCTTTTGGTTTTTTCACAAAGTGTTGCTAGTTTCTACTTTGTGGGGCCTAATTAGTTTCAAATGAAGACTCCTGATTTGGGAGGCTCACAGAACAGCAGCACCCTGTACCCCAGTCCTGGAGGCAGAAGGTTGCTGTGGACCATTGCTTCCAAAGCCTGAGCAGGTGGGCTAGCTACCTGTCCCCTGACTTGTGGTGGCTTGCTGTCAGTCTTTGGTGTACCATGGTTCTTAGAAGTGTCACCCTTCTACCTTCTTCTATCCGGGGCCTTGCTCCTGTCTGTGTGTCTGTCAACTTGTGCTTTTATGAAGACACTACTAATGTCACTTTTCTGTGTAGTGTGACCCCAACCAACTGCACCTGAAACGTGCCAAGGCCCTCGGGCTTAGGAATCCAACATACAAATCTGGGTGCGGCAGAAACCATTAACCCACAACAGAGCTTATTGTGAGGGTTAAATGAAATGCTACAGGGGGAACTAAGCTCAGTACTCAGCACAGAGCAGGCACTCAGCAAGCACCCAGTGTTCCTAGCCATTCCACCTGTCATTACAGCAAAGGCTACTGTGACCAACCTGTTCACAGCTCCTTCAGGGCTCACGGTCTGCTTGTCTCTGGGACCAGACTGCCTGCTCAGGGAGGCCACTAAAGTTCTAAACGATACACTCCCCCATGCTGTTTTTTGTTTAAAAAATAGGTAATTTTCTCCCCTGCCTTGAGGAAGTGAAACTCGCAGGCTTTGTCGGGTTAGGCATCAATTCACACAAATTGCTAAGCCACACTGTTTGGATCTCTCAAATGTATCTGACAGCAGGAGTGGGAGGCGGTGGATTTCAGAGTGGTGTGTTGTCTGCACTCATGTGTAATTGTGTTTGCGTCAATGTCTCAGGCACAAGGTTTCAAGAGTTCTGGGGGTTTTCCTGGGTTTAAAAATCATGTGTGTGTATGCGCGTGTGCATGTATGTGTGTGCGTGCGTGTGTGCGTGCGCGTGTGCGTGTGTGTGCCACTGTGAATGTGTGGAGCTCAGAGGAAAACGTTAGGTACTGGTCTTCTTTCCGCGTTGTGGGAGGCTGGGTCTATGTTCCACAGGCCTACTGGTCCAGGAGCTTCCTGCGATTTCCCTCATCTCCACATCCTGTGTCACAGTAGATGTGCTGGGATTACAGACCTGTGCTACCGTGCCTGGCTTCACATGGGTTCTGGAGATTAAGGCTCAGATCTTTGTGCTTGTGACACTCTATCCACTGAGCCACCTCCCCAGCCTGAGACGTCTGCTTTTGGAAGGAGAACCCTGAATTGTCGTTCTGAGCCACACTATGATTATTTATTCAGTCAACAAACATTCAATTCATAGACTAAGGGCCAGGTCTCACTCCAAGTCACAAGTACTGTCCCTACACTACTGTCACCATTGGCTCACAGGCTCACTGTCTAAAAGAGGAGACAAGCTTACATCCAAACAATTTGAGCTGGAACCATATTGCTACTCAGTATTTACCTGGGATCCTGGTGGCCCCTCTCTACCTCCCATCTATCTCACCCGATGGTTCCGACCAGGTATCTTGTAGGCAGCCAGTGATAGGCAACCCTACCTCACCCAACCCCTGCTTGGCCAAAGTTAGCTTGTCAGAGGAGGTGGGAGTGCTGGGAATATCACTTATCTACATGGGCTTCAGTCACCCAGATGGGTAGCCTGGACCTGTGCAATCTGCTTACCTCACTCATGTGGACTTGGAATCTCTCTTTAATCTATGATAGGAGCATTCATTACTCCAATCATTCATTCAGGTGCTATTTATCAGACATGCCTATGTCCCATGTATAAGATACTGCAGAAAAAAAAAACACAGGCGATAATTGAGCTGAACTGTGTGTCAGATGGAAACCACTGTGGGCAAGGATGAAGTTTGGGGCAGTGAGTAGATGGGAGGACAGTGAGTAGATGGGAGGACAGTGAGTAGATGGGAGGACAGTGAGTAGATGGGGAGGGACAGTGAGTAGATGGGGAGGGCAGTGAGTAGATGGGGAGGACAGTGAGTAGATGGGAGGACAGTGAGTAGATGGGAGGACAGTGAGTAGATGGGAGGACAGTGAGTAGATGGGGAGGGACAGTGAGTAGATGGGGAGGGCAGTGAGTAGATGGGGAGGACAGTGAGTAGATGGGAGGACAGTGAGTAGATGGGGAGGACGGTGAATAGATGGGGAGGGCAGTGAGTAGATGGGAGGAGAATGAGTAGATGGGAGGGCAGTGAGTAGATGGGAGGACAGTGAGTAGATGGGATGACATTGAGTAGATGGGAGGGACAGTGAGTAGAAGGGGAGGGACAGTGAGTAGATGGGAGGATAGTGAGTAGATGGAGGGACAGTGAGTAGATGGGGAGGGCAGTGAGTAGATGGGAGGACAGTGAGTAGATGGGAGGACAGTGAGTAGATGGGGGGACAGTGAGTAGATGGGAGGACAGTGAGTAGATGGGGAGGACAGTGAGTAGATGGAGGGACAGTGAGTAGATGGGAGGACAGTGAGTAGATGGGAGGGACAGTGAGTAGATGGGGAGGACAGTGAGTAGATGGGAGGACAGTGAGTAGATGGCAGGGACAGTGAGTAGATGGGAGGACAGTGAGTAGATGGGAGGGACAGTGAGTAGATGGGAGGGACAGTGAGTAGATGGGAGGACAGTGAGTAGATGGGGAGGACAGAGAGTAGATGGAGGGACAGTGAGTAGATGGTAGGACAGTGAGTAGATGGGAGGGACAGTGAGTAGATGGAGGGACAGTGAGTAGATGGGAGGGACAGTGAGTAGATGGGAGGACAGTGAGTAGATGGGAGGACAGTGAGTAGATGGGAGGGACAGTGAGTAGATGGGAGGACAGTGAGTAGATGGGAGTGACAGTGAGTAGATGTGGAGGACAGTGAGTAGATGGGGAGGAACAGTATCTGCTATAGGGCATGGGAAAGCCCTATCCAGGGAGGTGACTACAGTGTGGGACACAGGAAGTAACAGAGTAGCCAGGTAGTTAGCAGCACAGCTTTCTAAGCTCCTGGGATGAGCCCGCCCCATGCTGGATCTGATCCCAGCCCTCATCTCTGTTTGTGATGTATCCAGGACTGGGTGCTGCCCAGCTGCAGTGGGAATCAGTTACTCGACAGTTGCTCAGCCTTCCTCCATGAGACTGCGTTAGAGGGAGGGTGAAGGCAGCTCAGAAAGCTCAATTTTTAGTACAGTTGTTTATTGCTAGCAATAAATATTCTCGATGGTATGAATTTGCAAGGCCAGAGGACCAAACCCCCTCCATATCAGGCCTGGGATCTGATCCCCAGAAAGACACCCATGGGAACCTTGAGAGGCAGTGGGGGGGGGGGGAAGGGGGCGGGGGGGCGGGGAGATGGCGGCCTCAGAACTTGGGTATATTCCTGAGGCTGTGTCACAGTGAGAATTTGGGAATTGCGCTTGATGAATCTGACTGCCAGTCAACTCCAAAGCATGATGACCTATCTCCTGTCAGTCCCGATTAGTGCCTGGGTTGAAAATGGCTTTTTATGTACAGAGGCCCGGAAGGCATGGGATGAGAAGCATGGTTAGATTTCTCAATTAGCAAAGTGATTGGAGGGAGCGCTGGTGGCTGAGTTCACCCTAGGTGTGCAGTCCAGTGGGTTGCATGGCTGGAGTCATCCTACTGCCTCAGTACCCCAGAGGTACCAGAGATGCTGACTCATCAGAGGAGGGATACTATGGAGGGATCCCAGTAACAATGCATACTGAGTAGTGGGTTGCTTTACCCAGTTCCTTCCTCAAGTGGGGGAAGCCAACACCCAAGATAGCAATTTGGTTACAGTAAAACATCTTTCTTGGGAATAATGATTTTCCCATAGAAACACCTGGCAGTCTTAGATTGGCTCCCAGATACATGTGATATTGACATGTTCTCAGAAGGAGGCCAGATCAAAAGTGGTGTGAGGGTGGCCCAGTCTTAGACCAAGTCAGTCAGTTGTTCCTTGCCTCCCCGGGCAAAGAGCCCCGAGGCTCCCAGGTGGGAGCTATTAGCCGAGCATCTGTGGCATCTGGGGGATGGGCTAACCCAGTCAGACCCTTCAAAGTGATCCCCGGAGACCTGGGTGGTATGCCAACAGCACCTGTGCATTAGTTTTGTGCTTAATGCTATGAGATGATTCTAAGGGCAGCCAGAGGTGGGATGGCACAGAGGCAGGCAAGAAGCAGGTTGGTGACAGACACCTTCCTTCTCAGCAACTCAGATCCCGTGAGTAAGAGTGAGTGGCAGAGAGCCCCAAATCACGTTTGCCCACAGGTACACTTTATTTGGCTCTGACCACTATAGCCTTAACAAGGATTAATAGACTGGCTCACCATTGAGAGGGTGGCAATGAGTTATGCGTGTGAAGCGCACAGCCCCTCACAGGTATACCGTGACTTGCTACTGACTCAAGCCCCCTCAGAACGCAGCATCCATAACAAAAACTGCAGTATGAGGGCTGTCAGTGGGCACTGAGCACGCGAACATTACCAACTAATTCCCATTCTTCAGATGAGAAAACTGAGGCCCAGACAGTGAATATTTTCCCAGGTCACCTAGCCCCACCAGGTACACTGCAGTCTTTCTGTCTGGCTTCATGACTGCAGTTTCTGTGAGTTTGTCGGGGCTGTTCTATGCAGCAGCTTGTTTCTCGTGTTAGAGGGTGGCTGGTTCGACAGTGTGGATGGAGAGAGACTGGTTCTGAAGCCACCTTCTTTCTCCACTAAGTATGTGAGAGAGGCTCTGTTCTCTCACAAAGTATTCCAGGATGCTGGGGACCAGTGGGAAGGAGAAGGGGTTTTGGAAGGAAGTTTGTTGCTCCCAATGTTAGTCAAGGAGGCTCTGGAGAGGGGCCCTAGGATAGGACACAGCGAGTGATATGGGAATGAGCCAGGTCCCAGGGCTTCAGACAAGGTCTGGAGCAGATGCCTGAGAACTGAGCTGCATCACATAGCACTGGGGCAGAGCCAGGGCTGATTGGATGACGGCTCCCCCCAAACCATGATGTCTCAAATGTGTTAAAATAGAAACTAAGCCCTGCCTCTGGGCTAAATGAGGGCATCAAACACAGGACACGGACATGTAGGAGCTGTGTAGAAAAATGAAACCAGCCACCCACAGGAAGTTCTCAGAGATGGTGTTTAGTTGTGTGTGCACGGGCACATCTGTACATGTGTGCCTATGTCTCATAGGCACATATGTATGTGTGTACATATATCTATGCATGCGTACCCGTGTACATACACGTGGGTTAGATGTGTCAGTGTGGACTTGCATGTATGTCTGAACATGTGTGCATTGAGTGTGTGTGTGTGTGTGTGAAGGATTTCTGGATAGAGAGTAAACTCCTCAACTTCAGGATGACAGACAGCTGCCCTGGGCCGCAGTGGTATGGGATAACAGGTCGTTTGAGTCTACTTTGTGCTCTCTCCCGCCTGGGGCATTTTCCCCAGGCTGCATGCTTTACTTGGGCCATTGGGATTCCAACCCGACCTGCTTTGTGAACTTTTCTTTTTTAGTAAAATGTTGTTGGGAGTGGGTGAGCAGCAGTGACTGGTTTTCAAGTCTTAGCAGAGATACGTTTTACAAAACCCTAACACAAAAGCTTTAATGGACCTGCTGGCCTGTGATTCCCTCCTGGCCAGGAACAAAAGCAACCAGGTCATGCGCTCTATGACAGTTCGTGTAGAGTCCTTTCCTTCCCTGTGAGCTAAACCTGAAGAGAGCAGCCATCAAGAGAAAGGTCTCAGCCTAGGACAGGGCCTCTTGGACAGAGGCTGCCTGGTGCGCTGCCCTTGCTGGTTCAGAGAAGCTGGCGAAGGATGAAGGGTGTGATGTGGATACTCACGCTGGCCAGCAGAGGGCGTCAGATCCTTAGGAGCTGGAGTGACAGGCAGTTGTAAACCACCCAGCGTGGTTGCTAGGAACCAAACTCAGATTCTCTGGGAAAGCATTAGCTGCTCTTAGCTACTGAGCTCCCGCCTCATGTTTCACTCTTCTAAAACATACGTTCTAGAGGCTGGGGATGTAGCTCAGTTAGTGGAGTGCTTCACAGGCACAAAACCCTGCATTCAGAGAGATGGGCCACCTCCTTCCTGGCTGTGCTGGCTTCTGCATGGAGTCTACCCATGGAAAGTGTCAATCACAGGAAACAGCTTAGCAGGAACCACACTCTCTTTCCAAGGTCCTCACAGGAGTCCCTTAATCACCCCTAAAACCAGTTGCACTCGTATGCCAGATTGCTCCACAGGCTGAGATGACAGGGAAACTTTATACGTATCACATTGCCATAGGAAGTAAAGTGTGGATCTATTATTCCAGCATGACATAGGCACCACATATTACATAAGATGAGTTTTAAAGAATGAGCAGAGAAGAGGACAGGGTGAAGGCTCAATTGGTAAGGCCCTTGCCTTGTAAGCATAGGACCTAAATTCAATTACCAGCACGCATGTAAACTCGGGGTATAGTGGTACACACTTACAATGCCAGCACTGGGGAGTCTTGGACAAGGACCTGAGGACAGGTGGATCCTCGAGTCTAACCTGATTGGGGATCAAAAACCAAGGTAGAGAGACCCTAAGTAATGGTACCGCAGACGGTGCCATCGCCTCTGGTCTCCACACACACTTGTGCACGCTCACACACAGGCATTTGTGCAAGCACACGCGTCCACCAACACCCACATAGAGACTAGCCAGAAGGATCCTTCCCATCACAGCGGTAGTAACCCTAACTAAGACAAGGCCTGTGGGTGAAACGTGGTGGGTGAATGCGAGTGGCCCCCATATTTGAATGTTTAATCACCAGAGAGTGGAACTGTTTGAAAGGGTTAGAAAGATGAGGAGGCATGGCCTTGTTGGAGGAAGTGTGTCCTGGGGGTGGGCTTTGAGGTTTCAGAAGCCCATGACAAGCCCAGGCTCTCTGTTTCTCTCTGCCCACGGATGAAGATATGAGGCTCTCAGCTCCAGGGCCACGTCTGCCTGCAGGCCACCACGCTCCCCGCTATGATGATAATGGACTGACTCTCTGAAACTGTAACCAAGCCCTCAATTAAATGCTTTCTTTTATAATTGTTGCCATGGTCATGGTGTCTCTTCACAGAAATAGAACAGTGACTAAGACACGGGCCCTTACTGAGAGACCAGTGAAGGAGATGTTCTGGGCATAGCATTGCTTGGCACTTGAAATTTTTTTCATGGCCTCTTTTTTTGTTTTTAAATTGATGAGACATATATAATTATATATATATATAATTATATATAAATAAAACATAAAAATATGTACATAAAAATAACATTATACAGACTTATCAGGTTATATATAACCTGCTACATATATTCAGGGCTGTGCTGGCCTCCCTGCTCTAGACCCTCCTCAGACCATGTCCAATCTGTCTACTACCCAGAAAGATTTGGCCAGCAGGAGCACATCCTTCTCTAGGATCTAGCCTGTCAGTCGGACTGATCCTCCCCTCTATGCACCCTTCCAACCCCACCACTCCAGATTTAGCCCAGGTTCCAAATCTAGCACAATGGCCAAGTCTGGCCTGCACAGCAACCAACCTCTAGGCTCTACAGGGCTCCTGCCCTCCCAGGACCCACAGGCCCTTCCCATGCCACATCCATTGGTGTTGGGTAACTCTTAGTTACTTTTCTATTGCCATGACAAAATACCATGACCAAGGAAACGTATAAAAGAAAATATTCAATTCGGAGGGCGTGGTTCCTGAGGGTTTAAGTCCATGGCCATCATGGTGAGAACATGGCAGCAGGCAGGCAGGCAGGCATGGCACTGTAGCAGTAGCTGAGAGCTTACATCTGATCCATAAGCATGAGATAGATAGATAGATAGATAGATAGATAGATAGATAGATAGATAGATAGACAGAGAGAGAACTGAGAAGTTTCCTGAGCTTTTTAAACCTCAAATCCCATTCCAGTGACACACCTCCCCCAACAAGGCCACGCCCTCTCGTCCTTCCCAAACAGTTCTACTAACTGGGAATGAAGCATTCAAATGTGAGCCTACGGAGGTTATTCTCATTCAAACCCCCTCCATAACCAGTTGGTATGCTCTTCCCTGGGGAAACCTATGTCTTCCACTGCCAGCCTTCCCTAGCTGCCTGTAGCTCTCTCTGTGGGGCTGGGGCCTCTTGCCTCACCCTCCCCACCCACAGTAGCATGTTTACTGGTGTTGGCCTTGCTCAGATCATGAATTTTAGCATAGCTCCTGGGAAATCCTCAAGTTTGAGCAGAAACCATGCTCCATGATCCATGCTTCACTTTCAGAAAAATGATTGTGTAGCAGTGTCTGGCAGGTGCCCAGCCTGGGGTTCATTCCCCACATGTGCTTGGCAGAGGAAGGTACTAGGTGAGAAAGAATCCTGGGATTCTGGAGTGTGGGGTCTTTTCAGGCCTGAATATGATTCTGTGTCCCCAGAATGGAGAGATACACAGCCTGGGTCACTGGCATACAGCAGAGCTATAGAAGATCTGGTCCCCAAACGGACGAAGCAGAGCTGAACCCCCCCAGGCTAAGCTGGATCTTCTCTGTGCATCAGAGAAGACATTTCTTCACCAACATGCCAGCTAGGCACCCAGGCCCAGTTCCCGGCTGACGGCGCACACTGAATCAATTGGAATTGAGTCACTGATATAATTAATTTAATGCATTTAAATGATTTTCTGTATAGTAAACATGCTGAATGAGGGTGACCCAGAATACCGTGTCTGCCTGAGAAATGGAGACGGTAAGAGTGACGATGAAGCTGCTTCAGCAAAGCGCTCTGAGCTCTTCCCACTTGTTTATGTCTTCCTAACTCCTCACTGATTGCTGAACTTGGCCTTCTGCGACCTCCCTGGGCCACAAAGGCACTTTGTACTGTGTCAGAGGATATTGTATTTTCATCAATCCAAAGATAATTTTAATGAGACCTGTCTGCAACCCAGAGCCAGGTGCATCGTAATACCCAACAAACTGGGAAGCGGAAGATAGAACGGAGAGCCAAATGGATTCACATTGCAGCCTTTCTTGACTTAAGGGGACTCTCGAGGGCAGCCGGGACAGGAGGTGGAGTTGAAGGAGGTATGGTTGGGTCTGCCTGCCTTTGGGGCTCTGCCAAGACTTAGTGCTGGGGGCCATGAGTGAGCCATACCTCCCTCCAGATCAGTGTCACTGGTAACATTAGGGTGTTGGCTCTGAGCACTTACAAGAGTGTGTGCAGGTCTGCCATTGGCTGAATTATGACTCAGACTGGTGCAGGTGTCAAGGAATTTCCCATTAGTAAGAAATTCATCTTCAAGCCCTGGAAAGCATTTTAGCCCGTCTTAGCTAATTGCTCATCAAGTAGTGATTATTTGGCTTAGATGACAGGGTGTGCTTCACAGGGGTTATAAATGAGCTCTGGCGGAGCAGTGCCAGGCGCCAGGCGCCAGGCGTAAGGCTGGCCTCTGGGCTTAGAGATGCAGCAAAAGGCTTCTGGGCTTCCGCAGCGATCCACGAGCCAGGCTGTGTTGGGTGTCATGAACTCATTCTTCCAACAAGAAGCAAAGCAGAGGATGGGTAAGCAGCCCCGCCCACCCTTCCTCTCCAGGTGAGCAGAGAATGTGCACAGGGATGGGAGCAGGTGGGGTGTCATAACTGGGAGGAGAGGCTGAGGGAAGGATTCCTCTGATAACCCAGAAGCTCATACCCCAGACTAGCCCTGAACTTGCTAGGTAGCCACAAATGACCTTGAACTTCTGGTCCCTCTGCCTTTGACTCCTGAGTGTTGTGGTTTTAGGCCGGTGCCACCAAGTGCGGTATTGGTGACACCAAGGATCGAACATAGAAATTTGCTCACACCAGGTCAGCACTGTGCCAATGGGGCCTTGCCCCTAGTCCGAGAAGCCTCTTTCTTTCAATGTGTTTCAGGCTCTATGTAGCCTGGGCTGGCCTCAAGTTCACAGTCCTCCTACCACCACCTACTAAGTGCTGGGATTATGGGCATGTGCCACCATACCTGGGTTTTAGTAAGCTTTGTATTGTGGGCTCTGAATGTGATTTTATAAGGGATTTCTGAGGGTAAAGGCATCCCTTTAAGCCTGAGTTTGAGGCTAGATTCAGTAAAAATGTGCTTGGTCAGTAGTACAGCACCTTCACGTCTGAATGAGGGAGGGGGATGTCAGCATTTAGATCCTTCGACCTAGGGATGTTGGAAACCAACTTCCCTTCTGCAAACTGAGAGCCCCGCCCCCCGCCCCTTTAGGCAGGGAAGTGGCTGCTGAACTACAGTTTCCTTAGAATCACCGAGTTTAGAGCCCTGTTCAGTGAGTCTGACTAGCTTTTGGGTGATACTCACCACATTCTGAATGGCTGCCCCCATGAGAGTCCTTATCAACTCAAGACTTACCTTCCCAGCTTACCGACCCAACTTACCTTCCCAGGCCTACCATCTGCCTCCTCAGCATCCTGTCTCAGATGATGGTATCCTCCCCTAGCCAATCCCACCTTCCCTCTTACTCGACTTCCACCTCGTCAGTCAGCTTTGAAGGCCTACTGCTTGTACACCACTCAAGGCCAGGCTCAAATGCCACCTCTTCTGAGAAGCCTTCCCTGAATTCTCCACAGAGGTCAAGGGCATCCTTGTAAGCTGGTGGAGTTCTCCCCAGAGCCAAATGCTCTAAACCCTTCCATGTCATCTCTGCTCATGTCTCACTCCTAGATCTGCACCACTACACACATCTTGCAGCTTCTGTAAGACCTGCCGGCCACACCACCAGTGCCTGAAAATGTCTTCCAAACTCAGCAAGAAACACACCAACCCTCCCGTCTCGTGGTATCCCATCATGGACTGATCTCTAATTGATACCCAGTTAGACAGAACAAGGATAACACATTCACTCATTCCTGCTTCAGCCAAAGCTCCTGTGTTTGCTAGGAAGACCAGAGGCAGATAGAGTACCACGAGATTCCCTACACCCATGCCCAGAAGGCAGTGCCATGTGGCCATGATGATGGAAACCAACATTTAAGTCCCAACTCTTCCTAGGGTTAGCTTTCTACTTCAAAGGTCCGAGTTCTAGGCTGATCATCTTTAACAGGTATAGGATCAGCAACTGTTCCTCTCATGGGGCATAAAGATGCAACAGGACCAATATTAGAATAGTACCAAGAGCTGGCATTTCCTGGGTTTAAGCCCTAGATATACACAACTGGGTAGGATCTATACAATGTGCAGGGCCAAGCCCACAGTGAATGTTGGGGATCTATTGAGCATTATGGGTGCTAATTTTCCAATGTTCATGTAAGGTGTATGTATTACCATCTGCATTTGCCAAGTGAGAAACTTGAAGCTCAGACCAGGAAATCTCCCCAATCAATGTTAGCAGCAGGTGCCACATGAGCACCTCTTTCTGTCTTGTGCTAGAGATTGAACCAAGGACTCTAGGAACGTTGGGCAAGCATTCAATCCCAGGGCCATGTCCCCAGTCTTCTTTTTGCTTTCAATTTTGAGACAGTCACACTGAGTTGGTCAGGCTGGCCTTGAATTTACTCTGTATGGCAGGCAGGTCTTGAACTTGAGACCTTTCTGCCTCTGTGTCCCAAGTAGCTGGGATTACAGGCTTGCACCTCCAGGCCCAACACAATGACTAATCTCCGCAACTACTTTGCAAACAGAAGCACTGTCCCCATTCAGTTCAAAGAAGGTCACTCATAAGTGGAGATGCAGGATTTGAACCTGAATTTGGCCCACTGTACCCACAGGTCTTTCTTATTGGTGAGTCATGGAAATGTTTCCCCAGAGAAAGAGTCCATCCCACCCCAGCCTTCTTCCCAATCTTCCTCCCACAGTCCTGTGGCTCACAGGAAACCCGAGAGAAGAAAGCACACATCAACACACATCAGCACACATCACCAGTGCCTAACGGTCCCTCTTTTGACCTTGTATGATTCCCTAGGGCACCGAAAAAGCAGCCCAGGAGGCTGGGGACTGACCGTGACTCCGAAGAAGTTGGTTTCGTTCATGGCATTGAGGATGATTCTGCCCAGGGTGTGGTCTGTGTAGTTGAAGTCCTGGATCCGCTGGTGCCTGCTACTGGCATGCAGTGTCTCCATGGCCCTCTGCAGGGTCTTGGCGATGACCCAGATGCCATCGTAGGCGTACCCATGGAACTTGCTGGGCCCCACACCCGAACGCTTGCTGTTGTATTCTCTTTCGTATTGCTGTGGAGTCTGGAAACGCAATGGGGAGGGGACACGGAGTTACAGCAGGCACAACTGGCACACGGATACTCTTCAGAGTCTATTGTGTGCCCATCACAATGCTGGGCTCACAGTCCATCCTGTCTCTTCATTCTGCAACGATTTCCTAACGTGGCAGCCATTACTGTCTCCCCTTTTACAGATGTGGACACTGACTTGCTCAGGTCCCAGAGTCGGTGAGTGACAGGGCTGATCTAACCCAGCCTGTCGAAGCAGAGGGTGTAATATTCACTAATCATATCTCCCCCTGATGTTTGCAGGGTCTGGAAGAATTGCTGGCTCATTTACTGAACCTAGAAATTGAAGCTGTATACAAGTTGACAAAATATTCGATGGTTAATTTTCCATTTCCCGCCAGAATAATCATACATTCCAAATGATTTGAAGTGCTTGATTTGAATTCAGCACTGGGGGTTCTTTTGAGAAAAGCCAGCCTTGCTGGGCAGTCCAGGCCCATCAGTCCCTTCCCTTTCTTCTGCCTCCAGCCAGCAGCTCATGGGTTCTCTCTGTCTTTTGCCTTCACCTTCAGAGAACTCTGGACCATCTCAGAGGTGGTCACCCTTAAGGACTGGAACCAAGCAAGGCCACAGGTCCCAGGCTCTGGGAATGGCCCTAGGATATGGGCAGGGGACTCAGAGCATGGGTTAGAAGATATGTCTAACACTTTACCTTCTGATATGATGCAGTCATTTACTAAGGTCACAATCCAGATCAAGTTGCAGATCAAGTTACAAAAAAGTATTGCAACCCCCTTCAGTGTTTTAGGCTTACGACTGCTTCTGTGTTGGGCTGTGTTCATAGCTATCTTTGGCTGCATGCATGTTAGATATGCTGAATTGAGAATTTAGAAGGTTCTAGCTCTGTCCTCACAGTCCTGTGATTCTGAGCCTTAATGGAAAGGCCATCTTGGAACACAGACCCTGAGGCAGATCCAAACAAAGACGATCTGTATGTACCTTCTACGTGTCCCTTCAAAGCTACAGCAGGGACTGTGAACAGCTTGACACTGAACCACAGATGGTCCCCTATTCCTTGTTGAATTTTATAAAAGAATCCACTGGTGACATTAACATCCTGATTCGCCACAATTTCCTGACATTGCTCTTTGACTCTGGTGCCTGAGGTTGTCCTTCCATGTGATATCACCCGGGGAACCCATGACCTCAGCCTCCTCTCCACGAACCGTTTTCAAATCCTCTGACCTCCACATAGCCACCTGGAAAACCCCCTGAGGGTCAAACCACACAGAAACTGGATCCCTTGTCATTTTATGCTCAGAAGGGCCTGAGAGGGTCACATGTGCCCTCTGTACAGCCCGAGGGGCCTAGGGTCACAGTGGTTGCTGCAAGCGTGTGAGTGGTGCATGAAGTCAGATGGGCACCCATCCTGTTGCTGCTCACTGGCAGTGAGGTCATCACTGTTCATGGGAAGATCGATCGCACAGCTGTCCTTAGTCAGTAGTCAGGGAAGATGGGTCTGTACTTTCCACGGCAGTGGCTTTTGCATGCATGGAGCCCACCATCCAAAAAGTAGGGGTTTTGGTAGAGCCACCCAGACAGGTGTCCAGGAGGAGCCCAGACCAGATGTGGCTCTTGGAGGATTTCTGTCTGTACAAGTGGAATATGTCCAGCAATGAGTCCATGGCTCTCCCTCTAGTCTCAGGCTCTTCTGGAAGCCCAGGCTATCCTTTAACTGTCACTCATCTCTAGCTACCACTTTTATATATGTCTCTCCAAATCCAAGCAGAACTGACTTCACACCAGGCCTTTGGACCAGCTTAGCTCCTGCATCCACACCCCACAGAATGACTCATACAACATTCCTGTGTGCTCTGGTCTGTGCAGGCATGGCTACAGAGTGCCGGCACCTTCTTCCTTAGCCAAGTTCACTCTTCCTAGGGAGCTGTCTAGAATGGGGTGCTCTCTCTTCTTCTACCCTTCCAGGTGCCTAGATTACATGGAGTTTCCTGGTACCCCAGGGCTTTTGCACTGGCCATGCCTATCAGACTCCCCCTCCACCCCAGCTTGGTGTGCTACATAGTCATAGCATCACGATACTGGGACAGGTCTCCTAAGCTAGCCTTTGCACACAGAGGAACCTCTATTCTTTCTAGCACTTACCATTCTTATGTGGCCTGCTGTTTGGCCTCTGTTTCTGCATACCACTAGCGCTGGCTCCACGGGGTCACTAAGTGGTTCCCAGAATCACATGACACACACATAGAACTCAGCCTTGCTGTCTGCTAAATGCCTATGCACACATCACAGGGATAAATGCATGGACACACAGGGGCATGCTTATGGATAAACCATGGGGCTGAATGTCGAGCTTGTCATAGCACGGGGTTAAATGATTTTCCCTGATACTGAAAGGTGCCATGCCCCTGTGTATGAAGGGATATGTTTACAAGCATACTTAATAATTGGTGTCTTGATAACCTGTGTTTAATTGTCAGTTTTTCAAGAAAAAGTATAATCTTCTCTTATATTTGCATTTTTTTCCTATCTGGTAGAATGAACTTCTTTCAAATATTGACCAAAAGCAGTTTTTACTTCTGAGGTAAATTTCTTCTTTCCACAACATTGCTGCAGTGATGTCTGATCTTCCAATTTTTAAAATAATATTGCTTTTTTTCCCCAGTTTTTTATTGCTTGGTTATCTGTGGATGTATGTATGCGCACTTGTGTGTGTGCATGAATATGTGTGTGTCTGTGTGTCTGTGTGTGCTTGCACTGAGTACTGATTCCACAGCAATTCTACCACAGGGATGCCCCTCACCTCCTCATCCCTCCATACTCCCAGGCATTGAGTTTGCAAGCATCCTACCCCAGCTTCCCCAGTAGCTGGGGCTGCAGGCCTGGCTGCCATAGACAGATTTAAAAACTTTAAACACGAGTTGTGATTTGGGTTTGCATGATGGTTCGTGTTAATTTTTGATTGACAAGACTGTGAACCACCTGGCAAATGGGCCTCAGGGCGGGCTTCTGAGGGTGTGGGAGGAGCACCCAGCTTAGTTGTGGGTGGGAACACTCCCTGGGCTGGGATCCTGGGCTTGAGGCGGTGTATTCCTGGGCTTGAGCATGTATTCGTTGCTCTCTTCTCCTGGCTGCGGATGTGGTGAGGCAGCAGCTTCAGCTCCTCGCCGTGACTCCCACCATGAGGGACTGTGACCTGGAACTGAGCCAAAATCAACTTTCTCCTCTGAGTTGCTCTTGTCGGGATGCTCTGTCACAGTGACTAGAAGAGAAACTAAAACTGTCTGTTTCTGGTGGTTAATTTAGCTCTTGGGTATTTTTAAAGTATGTAAAACTATCTAGATGTGTATCTCGGTATTAACTGCTTTCCCCTCACGTTGCTTCTTGAGGCAGGGTTTCTCTGTGTATTCCTGACTGTCCTGGAACTAGCAAGCATAAGAGGAATGAGGAGACCCTTTGACCTCTGTCTTCTTGGATTTCCCTCCCTACATCTGCTCTCAGATACACACAAAGTCACTGGAGGGTGGGGTGTCTGTGCTGGTCAGCTCTCTGCAACTATAACATAGTATATAAGCTTAAGAGAAACCTTAAGAAAAAGAAGTTTTGGTTGGTGATTGGCAGGCCTCATTATTTTGTCCTGGGGTGAGGCGGCTCACAAGGGGGTGTGTGTGGTCAACAACACCACTAACCGCATAGTCCAGGGAAGAAGGAGAAAGAGGAAGGAAGCTGTGTTCACAGTTCTCTCCCAGGGCTTGTCTCCAGTCACAATGATGTCTCACTAGGCTCCAACTCCCAAAGGTTCTGTGACTTCCCAACAGCGCCCTCCTTAGGAGCAAACCTTTAACTCATGACTTTTGGGGACCTGCATCGAGGCCACGACAACACGCATCTAGAATGTCATTTATTCCACCTCATGGTTCAGTCAGGTGATATTTCTCTTCATGTCCTAGGGCATATTTGAAGCTGTCTGGGATCCTCTAAACGTGAGGAGCTGTTACAGTTTGGGTTGACAGTGGCGCCTGTTCACTCACACGCTCTAATACTTGGTTCTCAGTTGGTGGTTCTGTTCAGGGAGACTGTGGAGACAGTGGGAGGTGGGGCCTTTCTGGAGGAAGTGAATGGTTAGGAGGTGGGCTTTGTGGTTTATGGCTCTGTCCACTTCAAACCCAAGTCTCTCTGTGTTTCCTGGTTGGCAGCCAAGATGTGGACAAGTGGAACCATGGGTTCCCAACACCACAACTGTAAGCCACTCCGGCTGCAAACCCTTCCTTGTGATGGAGCGTATCTCCTTAAATCATCAGACAAAATAGATATCCCTTTCCTTAAGTCTGGAATTTGTTCCCAGCAATGAGACGGTAACTACTGCAGGCTGGGATGGAGAGCTGAGGTGAGCAGGCCCGGGGTGGCCTCAAGAGCAGTTCATTGCCTGAATAGGTTAACTTTCTCGATGTAGTGTGTGTGTGTGTGTGTGTGTGTGTGTGTCTGTCTGTCTGTCTGTCTGTCTGTCTGTCTGTGCACCTGTGTGTAAGTCCCATAAAAGGATTAAGATCATACAACCTATTTGATTTGGCCTTGGGACCGACCCAGGTCCTATGTCTACTCTTTACATGAGTCCCTTAGAAATTTCTATTCTTTCCTACCTTACTTCTCTACTTTTGTTGTCCCGAGAGATGAGATGCAGGAACAGAGCCACGGAGACGAAGGGCTTGGCTGTCCTCCGTGTTTCTATGAGCAGAGGCTCGGGATAGGACCGGTGTTAGGTCTCTTTGCCTTTCCTACTGGGTCACATCCATTCACCACTGCTCCCTAGGGATGCCAGGGCCACCATAGGGCAAGTTCTTGTGAGCGCCAGAGACAAGGCCTCCACTGGCTAGCTGACAAGAAGTCAGGGCACTGTTCTTCCGGAGGTTATATTTATCCCAGGGGCTAGAAGTTTCTGAGAAATAACATTACCTAGATGTCTCCCCTCGCTCCCAGGCTGGGTTCAGTGTCGTTAGGGAGGCAGTTTTTAGGGCTTGGATCATCCTTTCCTTCTGGAAATGTGTTATAAGAGTGGCTAATCTCTCAGGCTAGCCTGCAAGGGCTTGCAGAGCTAACAGGTGGCCCAGTGCTCTGAGTCTGTGATTCCAGCACAGCCATGCTGGCATGACTCCCGTGGATCATCTGTTTGACAGGATGTAGGCTCACCCATGTTTATAAGGGGTTTCTAAATTGGGTTCACTGAGGCGAGAAGTGGGCAGCACCATGGCACGGGCTGGGGGCTTGGACCGAAGAGACAGGAGGGAGTGTGCCGTGTGCCAGCTTCGTCTCTCTCTGCTGCCTGGCTAGAGATGCAGTGTGAACAGCTGCCTTAAACTCTTGTTACCATGACATCCTTGCTCTGATGGACTAAACCCCAAACTGTGAGCCAAAGAAGCTCTTCTTTTTCCTTCCTTTCTTCCTTTCTTGAATTACTTTGTCATATACTTTTTAATGATGAATCTTGCTTTCTGGGAGAATGCATCCTTGTGGACAGATGGGGAAGGGACAAGGACACATCTTTTTTTATGTTCTAGCACACACGCACACATACACACACACTAACACATGTGTATACACATATTCATACATGTGCAAACAAATGCACACACATGAACACACACACTAACACACAAGGACACACACACACACATGCACCCATACACTCATATATGCACACATGCACACACATGTGCACATACATCAACCTGATCAAAGTATTAAAAAAAAGCCAGTTGAAGATCAAAATCAAAACATAGCTAGAGAGAAGAGACACATCACTGGTAAAGGACCAATGTATGACAGCTGGCTTAACAGAAATAGTGAAGCAGGAAACAGTGACATCATAAGACTGGAAGGAAATGGTAGATGAGGCTACCCCTTGCTAAGAAAGTGCTCAGAATTAAAGGTGAGGCAAAGGACACTTCACACAGGTGAGCAGGGAGAATGTGTGCGGTAGATAACATCAAGATGGTGTGACAGTGGCATAAAGATAAATGGACCCTAGAGGACAGTGGACAACAGTACATAGCTAGGTCACGCCGTGCAGCTGCTCTGTTCATGGCCGAGGTCAGGCAGCGTGGACTGGGAGGAAGTCAGAAATGGCCCTTTCAATAAATGGTCCTGATAAGTCACCCGTCATATGGAAAACAAAACAAACATTGATTTTGTTTTAGACGTGCATATAATCATTTGTGTGCATACCTTATATGGAAACATGAAGGTACAGAACGAACCTGAAGGTCATGGTGGAAGGCTGAACTGCCTAACTGTCGAGGAAGGGCTCAGTGTTCACCAGGACACAGCACTGAGCACCTAATGAGTGCAGCTGCATTAAAAACAAGGCCTTCTACCCATCCAAAGACGCCAAGGGAGTGAGAGACTGGTCACAGAGTGGGGGAAGAAGAGAGTCCCACACAGACCTCTCAAGGGAGTCTCAGGGAGAACCCAGAGGGAATTTCTGTCTCCTGGCCACCAGTGGGCAAGGAGAAAAAGAAAAGAAAAAGACAATCAGGCAGGGACTCCAGGAGAAAAGTGGGTGAAAGACCCAAACAGCAATCATAAAAGAGGCTGAAAAACAACCAAAAAAAATATAGGAGAGACTAGATGGTACTGCCTTGGTAAGACTGCTTGTTGTACAAGCACAAGGACTGGAGTTTGATCCCCAAGACCTACATAAAAATCCAGGTGTGGTGACACCTACTTATAATCCCAGCACTGGGGAGGCAGAGACAGGCAGTCCCACTGACCAGCTAGTCTATCTTATTCAGTGAACTCCGGGTGAGACCCTGCCTCAAAGAAGGTGGATGACATGCCTGAAGAACAACACCTGAACATATTGGGGACAACATGTTGTCTCCCTGCCTTCACGTGTACACTCCTGTGCATATGGATGCACACATGTATAAAAAGGACAAGAAAGTGTCCAATCCCGTTAAGCAGTCAGGGATGGCAAAGTAAGACTCAAGTGGGATACCACGTCCCACCCACAAGCTTGGCTAAAATTAAAAAGCTGACAGCACCGAGTGCTGACAGGGCTGTGCACAGGCTGGAGGTCCCCCTCACTGCGGGTGGGTGTGCAAGTCAGTAGAACCACTTTAGAAAGCTGCTTGGCGGTGCCTGTGAGAGCCCACAGATGCCCATTCTGTGACTCAGAAGTCCCACCAGAGTCCGCACCCAAGCACGGGGCCAGCAAGCCTCCATCACAACACAGCAGAGAGGAGCAGATCAGAAAAAATGCACATGGCAGCTCCACCCAGAGAACATAAAGCAGTTCTCAGAAACGAGAGAGAGAGAGAGAGAGAGAGAGAGAGAGAGAGAGAGAGAGAGAGAGAGAGAGAGAGAGAGGGAGGGAGGGAGGGAGGGAGAGGGAGAGGGACAGGGAGAGGGAGAGGGAGAGGGAGAGGGAGAGGGAGAGGGAGAGGGAGAGGGAGAGGGAGAGGGAGAGGGAGAGGGAGAGGGAGAGAGAGAGAGAGAGAGAGAGAGAGAGAGAGAGAGAGAGAAGCAAAAGTCACAGGATTTCCAGCCTGAACTGACTAACGTGACTAACATGTCCGTTTCCTAGACTGTGATTTACAGTCAGTCCAGTTCTAATAACAACCAGAGTAGGTCTGCATGCAGGGTGTGTGAACAGTTGATGTGATCAAGCACACGGAAATGCTGCAGGGGAGGGGCATCCAAGCCACAGGTCCAGCCAGAGACGCACACTGATGACTCTTCCACACCAAGCCACACAGAGGGTCTGCTCCAGGTAGGATGGAGGGATTTGTAGGGTAACATCATGGAATACTATGCAACACTGAACATGAAACACCTTCCATGTCACTCACTCATATGTGTTTCAGGAAAGAGGAAAGGCCCACAAGACATCAGGCATTCAAAGTCCAGAGTGGTGACTGTAGGGCAAAGGAATCAGAGTGGCAGCTGCTGCTAGTGCCATTGGCTGGGAAGAATATTCAGAGAACTTCTGGGCTACCTTCATCTGTTTTGTGCAGGCTCACTCCCCTTAGCCCACTGTTGTGGCTGTGAGCTCTGCCCCATGAACCTCGAGCCCAGCCCTCAGCCTGAATGTTAATGAGCACTTTGGGGGCAGACTAAGAAATTCCCACTGTGCTACCTCACTAAGCTGTAGGAGACATTTGGGGGCAGACTAAGAAATTCCCACTGTGTTACCTCACTAAGCTGTAGGAGACATCGTTACCAGTACCCCAGGTAAGAAAAGAGGGGGAGGTTAAAAGACTTTCCCCCCTGTCAATCATAGGCTCACCGTGTAACAGCCAACAAGCTATCTGTGACTTCCATGAGATTGCTTGGGTCTGTTTCCAGCAAATGTCCCCCACGGCCTTCCAGGCCAGCCTCACTAAGGGACCAGAGATCTGGATCTTCTCTCTGAATCTCAATGTCTAGAACGGAGTTTTCTTTCCAAGGCTACACATCAAGATGGCCGCCAGAGGGCCAGGGGGCTCATTCTAATTCCAAACAACACAGAAGATGAATTCCCTCCGTGGCAGGTTTTCTGGAAGCCTGAGGAACGTTCATCTCTCTCACAGGCCACCCTAGAAGCCTGGCCACAGCTGGCTTGTGAGGCTAGAGACTGACCATTTTCCAGTCAGAACCCTGTTAGTGGAGACCAGGAGGAAGGGAGAGAAGAATATTGCTATAGACACAGCTACCTGCCTAACCAGCCAGTGTGTCCCCATAGGGCACCAACCTCCTCCCCCTGAGCTGGCTACTCTACCCTCACTGTCTCCCAGGGCATTAGTCATATGGAGGCTGTGTCGGGTGGGGCATTAGCACTGTGAGGCTGGCTCCTGGATTCCCCTGCCTTTCCATGCCCTTCTGTGCCTCTGTTTCAGAGCATCGGGTGGGCATAGTGACCTCCCCCTCCAAACCTCCCACCATTTCCCATCACTGTGTGTCAACGGGAAGTGTCAGGACTCAAGGGCCGCAGCGCATGACTGAGTCCTGCTGGGCACAGGAGCCCCTCCCTAGGTGTGTTGGTTGGTTTTTGTCAACTTGATACAAGCTCAGGCCATCTGGAAGGAGGGGACATCAATTGAGAAACTGCCTCAGATTAGCCTGTAGGTGAGTCTGTGGTGAAATTTCTTAGTTGATAGGTGTGTGTGTGTGTGTGTGTGTGTGTGTGTGTGTGTGTGTGTGTGTGTGTGTCTACTCTGGGTGGCTTCATCCCTGGGCAGGGGGTCCTGGGGTGTGTAAGAAAGCAGGCTGAGAAAGCCAGGGGAGCAAGCCAGTCAGCAGTACCATATGGTTTCTTCTTCAGTCCTGCCTCCAGGGCACCCGCCCTGGGTGATGTCATGCTTTCAGATGGACATCAAGACCCTTTAGACGTCGTATCACCAACCATGTCACTTAGCTTCCCAGGGCTCCTGTGGACCATTATGGCTTTTGTTGCCCGAGGCTTGGTTTGGTTAATATCCTGTCGTCTGCCTCTGGGGATTTTTTTCCCCTTAGTTTTTGCGTTTTTCTCAAACTTCGCTATTTTTAAATTAAAATATAGTATACTCTGGATCCGAGGCTCTTAATAACTTGCAAACTTTGACACCCATAAAAATAACATTTACCCAAATGAGAGTTATTTCTGCTCATTCCTCAGTGTCTCACTTAGTTTTTTTTCCCCTGCACACATCGATTTTGATAGAAAAATATTTCTTCCAGCATTTTCTAGCCAGGTGCCAACGTGATCTAAGGAGCTGTTTACAAAACCCGTCCTAATGATTTGCTAGGTTTTTGACAAACCAATAAATCACTGGTAGAAAGGTGGTTCTGACTGGGATTAAATAATGAATAAAAACATTTATCTACACTTGGTTATAAAGCTTCCCTAGGAAATGGACTAGGTCCGTAAAAGCCCGAGGTTGAAGGTATAAACTCCTGGCACACAGTGACCATGGTGGCCCCGGCCTATAGTACCAGGACTGGCGAACAGAGGTGGGTAGATCTCTGTGAATTGAAGGGCCAGCCTGGTCTACCAGATGAATTCCAGGCTAGCCAGGGATACACAGTAAAATATACCGGCATGCACACATCCATGCACATGCACACGTGCATGCCCTGGGCATAGACAGGTAGGAGAGGCACATTCAACACTGCATGGGGTTTAGTGGCTGGCCAGAGCAGGAGTGGTGGATATCACAGTCACCTTAGCTGTGGCCTCTTGCTTTTCACAATTCATTTTTTTTTAAAGTCAGGGTCTTTTTATGTAGCTTAGGCTAGCCTGAAATCTCTGTGTAGCTAAGGTTGGCCTGGCATTCCTGAGTGCTTGGATCACAGGTGTGTGCTGGCATGGCCAGCTATGGTCTTCCATATCATTCAGACAGAAGCAGTGGGGGTTTGCATTTGCAATCCCTGTGAGGCATCAAGGCAGGGGCATGACCCTAATGGTCATTGGTGGAGGGAGGCTTCAAGGAACACGTCTTCCCAATTGCGTGGGTGCACCTAATAGACACGGAAGCATCACTGAGTTGGGTATTAGGAGAGAGAGACACACACTTTCCAGGCTGTTCCAAGCTGGAGGAGCTCAGGAAGAGACTTTGGCAGTGATTGGTGTCCCACAATTTGGGGCTCTACCTCTTAGGTGTAAGTATCTTTCTTTTGTATCCTGTCTCAGGTGCCCCAACCCCACCCAGAACAGTCACCTCATTGGATCCTTTTGCTTTCTGACAGACAGGTAGCCACCTACCCTCATTTCCAAGTGTTGTTGCTTAGAAAAGCCCACTGATCTGCTAGGAGCATGCAGCAACCCCGAGGCAACCTTGTCAACATCTACCTACTCAATAAGCCAGGCTGGCCAGGAGGAAGGGACCCCAATACTGACCTTCCCTGAGATGGTCTTGATTTGTTTGGAGCTCAGGGGCTCGAAGTCCACTCCGATGTAGCCTTCCATGGCAGCCAGGAGGCTCCTGCGCAGGCAGCGTGAGGAGTTGGCCTCCACGTGTACCTGTTCCCACCACGCAGGCTCGTACCAGCCCGGGATGATCCACTGGTACTTGCTGCCAAACATGCTCTCCTCAAAGGCCTGCAGGAGGTGGATAAGACCCAGGATCAGTGGGGCTTGGGGTGCCAGGAGAGGGTGCAAGAGCCATGCTTCCTCCTCCCAGAGGGTGTGCAGACTTCTGCCAGCCACCTTCTCTCTGCTACTCTGAGGACCCCAGATAGCATTGGCACATTAGGTAGGATAAAACAGGGAAGTCTGAGGCCTGAAGAAAACTGAGGACTCTGCTCATAGAAAAGCCGATGGAAGGTTCTGGCATCACACCCAAGAGATGGGTGTTTCACCACGAACTAACTCCTTGGTGGCCTAAGAGAAAAGGGTAACAGGTTGTTCACCAAGCTCTCATTGCCCATGAGGAAGAAACATAGCATCTCTGGTCTTCAGCCCTTAAAGATGCCCTGCATCAAGGATGCCATCAGAGCAGTGGGCATGCACCAACATCCCCTCTACAACAGAGGTCTCAAAGCTGTTGAGCGTGGCCCAGCAGACAGTTTGGTGCTTACAGAAGGCGCCACTGGCAGACAGCATCTTTGAACCATGGCTCCCACATAGCAAGGCAGTGACTCTGGCTGCACATGGCAACCTGCACCTTTTTGATTGATACTCATCTCTCCCACAGGAGGTGGTCAGAACAAGGCTTGCCATCCTCATGCTAGAGATGGAGAAACTGAAAATCAGAGAGGGAAAGTGACTTTTCTAGGGCCACATAGCCAGTGAGGAAAGTCAGGCTTGGCCTGCTGACTATAAAGCTACAAAGCTTGCTGCTTATCAAATCCAAGGATGTTCCAGTGTATCTTAATTTCCCATTGTTCTTACTGTAGCTACTTCATATCAGGAAGTACATGCATTCCGTGGCTTAGACACATTCAAGTCAACTCCTCAGTACTGTCTTGGTCTGTCACACTAAGCTCAGGGTAACGTCCCCAGGTGACAGTCATGTTCCCAACAGTGACCAGATGCCCTAGACAGAGGTATCTATCTGCCTGTGTGGGGATGGAGATGGCCCTGGCACTGAGATGGGCTGCACTCATCGCTCTGGGAGGTGAGACTCTAACCTCCTGAGAAAGCCCTACTGCGCAGTGAGCAGAAGCCCAGAGCGTGGGTGTGGGTTGGAGGCTCCACCATGCAATCCCAGATCCCACATCTGTGGCCTTTACCTGTTGGTTCAGTGAAGGCTGGAAGAGTAACTGGGTACTAAGGAAAGAGCCCTTCAACCGCCTCTGCTATGGAGTCTTCTGTTGTCGCTGAGCCCTCCCATTCTAGACACCGTACTTCTACAGATGAAGCCCCAGCTCAACTTCCTAGAGACTATAATTCTCACTGTGGCAGAGTTTTTGGCGGTTGGCATGGAGAACTCATCTTTCATGTGCATAACAAATTCACAGCTGGACAAAAGCCGGCAGCAGCTGGGAGCCCTCTGATCAGGGTTCAGTCTCAGAAACATTGTTTACAAGAAGATAATGCCAGGTCCTGACCAAGAACAAGACTTGGGTGTGTTGTTTTGCTTTTGAAACAGGGACTCTGCGGAGCCCAGGCTGGTCTTGAACTTGTGGGGGGATGACAAGTGGTACCATCATTCTGGGAGGGGCTAGACTTCTGAACAGGAAGTCCTCAATGCTTCAGTCATTTCATCTGTGGCAGGTCCTGTGTGTCCCCAGCCTCTCATCTGCCACCTGTGGGGGAGCCCCACCCCACTGTCTGACCAGGGCCTGGTTTTATGTGCACTTGGGTTCTCACCCTAGTGTATGAGGAGTCTGCTGTTGTCTCCCCTGTGCTTATGAGACTGTCTGGCTCAAGGGAAGGGATTTCCTTAAACACGGCTGCTGAGAAAAAGGTGCAAGACTCTAGAGTCATTTTAAAGTATCCCCCTCCCCATATATTATTATTATTTTTTATTTTTTATTTTTGCAAAATAAAGCCTCTTTCTGGAAGCTTCCTGGATTTTAAAGGCTCTTGTCTACAGGGGAGGCACATTGCTTAGGAGGCACAGGTAATAAGAGAGCAAGCAGCCCAAGGCCTGGTTCTGACGCTAACAGCTGTTACCATTCACCAGGGCTGTGGGCTACACAGGGTACAGGAGGCAGCAGGGTCAGGGCACTGTGTGTGCAGACCTCAGATCTGCATGGTCCATCCAGCCTGCTCCTTGAGGAACTTTCCAGAAGGCAGCACAGGCGTGCATGCTCTGAAGCCTTTCCTGCCATGGTGTCCTGCCTTCCTCTCTGCCGTCCTTCCTCCGCAGGGCAGCCAGAGGTCACAAGGTCCTTGCTGATTATCATTCTACAAAAGTCTTGCTCATTTCAACTCATTATTCCCTTGTCCCCAAGGTCCTTGATTTTTCCATGTGGGAGCCCATGAGGTGCATGTTCAGAGTGGAACCATACATAGGCAGAAGCAGGCATCTACAGACAGGCTCAGTCACACCATCCACTGAGTCAGGGGAGTGGCCATGTGTCCAGTTTCTGTGCTGGTCCCTGTGTGAAGAGCCACACTGTGGGATATGGAACAGTGAGTGAGGCTGAGACATTTATCTGTGTCCTTTACCAGACAGAGGGTGGGTTTGCATCTGTTTCCCTGGGACTTGCAGGCTAAGCCAGGGCCACTCTACAGATGGCATCTGTACTGGATAGTCTTATGTCAACTTGACACAGGCAGGAGTCATCTGAGGGAAGGGGACAGCAATCGAGGAAATGCCTCTGTAAGAGAGATCCTGCTTTAGGCAAGCATGTACAGCATTTTCTTAATTAGTGATTGATGGAGGAGAGCCCACCCCATTGCGGGTGGTGCCATCCCTCGGCTGGTGGTCCTGAGTTCTATAAGAAGACAGACAGAGCAAGCTATGAGCAAGCCAGTAAGCAGCACCCCTCTGTGGCCTCTGCATCAGCTCCTGCCTGTAGGTTCCTGTCCCACTTGAGTTCCTGTCCTGACCTCCTGTCCCCATGGTGACCAGTGCTCAACAGAGGCTGCGCAGTACTGACTGAAGCAGCTTTATCTTCTGCTTCCACCACGCTGGCTCCATGTTTTCTATTGGTGGTGTGGAGGGGCAGGGGTCTCAGGACCCTCTGCCTGATGGGCTATCCAAGGCTCAGGTCTGCTAGCTCCTCCAGCCATGATTCTTATTGGCAGTAGTGACTGAACCACAACACACATATCTTTTAACAAAATCCAATTTTTACTTTTTATTAGGTCTCCTTTTGCCTCCCTCCTCCTCATGCAAGAGGGGCATCTCCCTTTTCTGCAAGTTCCTCAACCACAGTATTGGTACACTTTCCTGTCAGCTGAGCAAGAGTATCTGGGGCGATGCCCCCACTCCAAGCCACACCCCCCATCAGGCAGGCACGGCTGAGATAGTTGCTTGTATTTTAGGCAAGAGAGGTAGCAGAGATGTTCAATGACTTTCCTAAGAACACACAGCTGGCAGAGGGGAACCACAGGTTCTGAATCAATGCAGCAGCTAGTGCCGGCCCTGCCCAGGGCTGTATATAGACTCTACAGTGGCTGGCTCCCAGCTCAGGAGCACAACACAGTGCTGCTTACCCCTGTCATGGTCGGCCCTGTTGGCTGCCAAAGTTGTACTAGACGGCCTTCTTCATTTGTCCAGCTATAACCCAACTCTAGGAATAGGAGGGTCTGGAGGTCCCCCGCTCTGAGATCGCACTCCCTGCATCACCTGCACTTTCGATCCAGAGTGAGGACATTGGTGGATTCTCTAGGGCCATTGGTACTGACAGGCACTCTCTCCTACGACACAGACCATGTATGTCCTCGTGGGTAGATCCCATCCAAGGGTCCAACTCAATGCTCTGAGAGCCTCCTCCATGGGTGAGCAGCCAGCCACGGCAGAAAACCCTCCCTGTCAGCATGGAGATTTCTCTAGCGCACAGGCAGGAGGGGAGGTGGGAGAGGAGGCATGATGGAGCCCAGCCCGAGCCTGTGGATGTACCAAAGCAGATGCCAGGGTTCCTGGAACCATTTCTCTCTGGCACAGGGCAAAGACAGGTCTCAGTCACACAAGGTCTTGGATTGGAGCCAGTACTCAAGGCTGCTGAGTATGTTCACGGCACATGGGAATCGGCCTCTTTTGGGGGTGACGCTTTCTTGTTCACTTTCTCCCAGAGTCCTTTGGTTTCTTTCCCAATGGACACTAAGGGAAATTGGTGAGCGAGTGGGTCAAGTCCAGCTTCTTTCTTGGGCCTTCTCCATGTGGAGCTTGCTTTGCTGTTCCTCTGGATCCTCCTGGGGAAAACAGGACCTTCTGATTCTGGAGACATTGTTGAGTCAGTGCCGGCCCACTCTGGGCTTCTTCCTTGGGTTTGGACCGCACAACCATCTTGCAGCTCCTCAGGATCCTGGTGCCCAGCCCCCCTCCCCGGGGTCCCTCTCCCATAGTGGTTACCTTTCATGATGCCCATCCATAGACTGGAGGAACAGGAGGTCTTAAAGCCGGGGCTCAGGCTTCATAAACAGAGCGTTGTCTCACTCAATGTCCTCCTGTGAGCTGTTGAGGTGGAGTAATTGCTCTCATTTTTTTTTCTGAAGTGTTCTATGAAGCTGTAGGGGGGCCCAATGTCAATGTAGGTGGCCAGCTGACTCTGGCGTCACCTCACTCTCTGAGGCCTGGAAGTCTCCTCTGGGTCTGTTTCAGTCTTTTTGCTTCACCCCTGAGCTGGCAGGCTAAGGTGACCTGTGTGTCCTTGGTGTCTAGCCACTGTCTGCTGTCACTCCTGGGCCTGCTGGGTGCCTGTATGTCTTCATTCAACTTCACCTTCTAGGTTTGTCCTCAGTCTCCTCTGTTTCTCCCACCTTGGCTCTGTCTGATGGATTTACAGTCCCTACATGCCTGCCATTCACATGCCAGCCAAGTTATGGACAAAATGGGCAAGAGAATAGGGAGCTGTGGCCCCCTCCACTAGAGGCCAGAGGTAGATGCTAACACCAGTGACTCAGACTTCCCTCCTGACCTGAGGGGAAGTGGGGGGAGCCAAGCACAGCAATGGAAGCAGACATGTTCCTCAATGGGACCCTTAATAGATATGTAAGAATGTCAGGAGTAGATTGCACCAGGAGTCAGGGCTCTGCCCTGTTACCTCTCTCATGGCTGCTGAACAGGGGTAAGTTGGGTAAAGTATAAAAGTACTTGGTACCTGCTTTATATAACCTGTCTCAGAGGAGGCAGTGTATCCCCAGCTGCCAGCTCTGAGCCCTTCCTGTAGGTGCAGGGAAGGGTCTGAGTCCCTTTGGGGTGTCTGGAATGTCCCAGAGAGACTCAAAAGTCCCCTAGGGCTGCTGTAGTACCTCCAGGTCCCCCTGTAACCACCCAGCTCCAAGCCCAGACTCTGATCTAGGGAAGCCTGACTCTCAGCTTGGGATGTGCAGTGAACCCAGGACTCCAAAGCCTCACTTACACAACAGAAGACTTTCGCTGCCATGTTCTGGTCAAACTGGCCAAGGATGATCCGCACGTCGTTCCCCTGTGGGCAGAAGAGAGTATGAAGGTAAACGAGGAAATTCTCAGTGCCGGGACCAGGGGACTGTTCTATGCCCAGATTCACACCCAAGAGCTCTGCCGACAGGGAGGGAGATGAAGCACCCTATACTGTGCATCCCAGAGACTGGTTATGCTGCTCTGGGCTGAGCTGCAGTCACCTACCCCGATTTGATGGGTGACTTTGGGGCAAGACAGCACACCACAGAATCTCCCTGATCTTCTACCAAGGAAGGACACTGGGTTATCTTGAATCTCCTTTCTCATTTTACCTACAGGGAAACTGAGGCCACAGGAGAGTGACACAGCCAGGACCCCAAGCTAGCCATACTGTCCGTATGTTGTGGTCTTTTTTGTTCCCATGACAGCCAGTCTCCTGAGATGTCCTTGAGCTCACAGGGCTCCCAGTTCACAGCTTTTGGGGTGCTTTGGGATCATACTAATGTCTAAGCGCCACCAATGAGCTGTGGGCCGATTCAGGGGTCCCTCTCATCTCATCTCAGCTTTACCTGGCTCCTCTGAAAGACGGGGACAGTGGTGGCACCTCCCTTGTAATCGGTTCTGGGATGACTGGGAGAAGAACCCTTCAAGAGGAGCTTACCACAGTGCCTGAAACACAGCACACACCCAGTGAATGCTAGCTAGCCACTTGTCTGTAACTGCCCCAACCCATCTTTATCTCTGCCTGCAAACTCTTCCTTGTTACACACAGGTCATCGCAGGGTGGTTAACATATATGTGTTGCCAAGAAAAGGGCATGAAACTCATGCATTCATTCACCAAACATTTACCAAGCACCTGCCTGTGGGTCTCGGTCACTTTCTAGGGACTGGGACCCAGCCTGGACCCTTCTGTCAGGAGGCCAGCTGGGTACTGGCTGATGCCTGATCCTGCCCATGTGAATTCCTGACCCAGCTTTGCAGGAGGCACCTGTTGGCCTCTGTCCTCTCCAGGCCTCTCAGGCCCTCTGATGGTGGGGGGCCAGGAAGCATGGCTTCAAAGATGAGTTTTTAGCAGCCTTTTAAAATTGGAAAGTGCTGACTGGGAGGCCATCTTGCTCATCATGTGTGTTAGCAAAATAAAGAAAGCCCTGTGCTAAAACTAGCCTGTGCTTGCAAGTAAGAATGGGAAGGAGAGGGGGCAAAACCCCTCCGCATTTGCTCAGAAAAAGGCCTTAAAGGGTCGTTAGCAGATGCTGGAGGAAGGGAAGCCTTTGTCTCCACAGTCTGCAGTGCTATAAAAAGTTTCAGGCTGCTTCCGTTCTGTCGATGGGCTCCCGGGAACAGGCCGGCCTTCCCATTATTGCCTGAAACCTTTTTTTACATCACTTGCAGCTAACAATGTCTGTCTGTCTGTTTGCCTGTCCGTCCAAGCATTATTTATTCATCCGTCTTCCAGGTTTATTGTGCATCTGGATTGCTAACCCCACTTGCTAAATATGGTACAGTAAAACAGCCAATTGGGTTTCAGAGCCAGAGAAACTAGGTTCCGAATCCAGCTCCATGCCTGGGCCTTACTCTCCTAAGCCTGCATCTTTGTCACGTCTGAAACAGGCACTGTCTGACCTGTTCTCCCCACCCTGCCTGTGATACAGGTGGTCAGGGCTCATCACAACACAGCCTGCCTTCTGGTCTTCAGGATGCTCTCTCTGGCTTCCTGTCACCCCTAATCCCTCCTGTCTTCCCTCCTCAGCTTCAGCCTCTGGGACCCTATTCTGCCTTCAGCGTTGTGCTGCGCATCCTGACCGCAGCTGTCCAGCCTGTGTCACTCACATAGATTTAGCCCTGCTTTCCACAGAACATGTCTATTGGTGTCTCTTGGCTCCTTGCAGCTCAACATGTCCCAAGCTGAACCCTCCTCTTTCTCTACAAGCCCCTTCCTCCTCCTGTTTGTGTCTCTGGGAACTGGGAGTGGCACCACAGCCTCCCACTCGCTGAGCTGGAGACTGGAGTCTTTTTCCACTCACCGCTTTCCCTCCCTCCCACTTTGAGCCTCAGCTTGCTGCTTCCACCTGTTCACCAGCTCCAGAGCCAGCCTTTCCCTGAGCAGCCCTATGCTTTGGCTTGATCAACACTCCTCTTTCCTTAGAGAATAGCTGGACTCTTACCTTCACCCTACCATGCCCAGTGGCCTCTACAGAGGAGGGAAATCCATAGCAAACTCCAGATCTGATGGAAGAAATCAGAGATGGCTCCCAAGCTAGATCAAACGCTCATTAAACACTCTTAGGAGCCTGAGGTTCTTCACCTACAATCTCCTGCAGCATATTTTCACTGTTTTTCTATGGAGTAAGAAAGAACTACCTGCAGTGTTCTGCAGACATGCCTCTTTGCCATTCATCCACCTACCCACCCACCTACCAGTTTATCCATCTATCCACCTGTCTACCAATCTATTCATCCATTCATCAACCCATCAACTCATCTATCCGTCCATCTGTCTATCTGTCCATCAATACACTCATCCATTTGCACACCCACCAATCCATCTATCTATCTATCTATCTATCTATCTATCTATCTATCTATCCATCCATCCATCCATCCACATGTCTGTCTGCCTACCCATACTTCCTCCCTCCTCTTTTGTACAAAATTACATCCCAAAGGTCCTTCTTTCTCTCTTTCCTCTCCTTAAACACTGTTGCTCATCCCTCGTCTTAGCTCTGGCTCCCTTACTTGCCATGTCATTGATTGATCAAACTCAGTGGCTATTCCCCCCTAGGCTGAGAGCACCTACAATTGCCTTCATCATGGTCCAAATCCACTTTTATTTTGTCTTCCCCAGACTCAAGGACAGCATGACTTCCCTCTGGCCTCTGGGCCAGCACAGGGCAGGCTGAATATAGTGATAAGCATACATGAGGCCTGATGCTAGGAGAGGCTGCTGACACAATCCTGGAGCACCATGGTGGGTCCTTGGCTGCTTAGCAGTTGACAGGCATGATTGTCACTGTACTGACACCCTGCTAGTTCTGGGGCCTGGTACTGTCTGGGTTCACATGTCTGTTTCTCAAATGGACCAAAAGACCCACATCTTTATGGTGACCAACTCACCACCTGCTGACAGATAAACAACCATCTCTGCCACTCCATTTAGTCCAGTTAATGTCTCTGTTGCTATGACAACTATGCTGCAAGGACCACTTGGCTATGGGCTCTCAAGATGTCGGGTTTTGATAGGCCTGAGGGATCAAAGATCTAGGAATTCCCCTTCCTAAAGAGGCCAGTGGCTTCCCTCAGCTGTACAGCATCCAGAGCTGGACTCTCCCTCTGGTACTCAGGACCCTCAGAGGGCCCTGAAGAGAGACACTGTTGGGAGCTAGGAAGCCCCTGAGTCAGAAAGCTATTCCTGTCTAGTGTGCTTCTGGAGAGTAGAGGGCCTGTTCCTAGCCAGGAGGGCAGGGGGAGCAGGGGCCAAGGTGGTTGCTGCCTTGAGAGCAGGTGAAGTGTTGGGTCAAATGGGAAACACGCATCTGGGATTAAGGCAGCATCCAAGGAGGTGTATGGAGAGTTTTGTTCTGTCGCCTCCGGCCAACGCCTCACTCTGCCAGGGCTGGAGCTCACCTTCCTGATCTTAGGGCCCGGAGTCCTGAGAATCGGGCTCCATGGAGCAGACATGTAGTCTCAGATAAAGCAGATGATCACACATTCAAAGCCGACCTGGGCTGTGTAGAGAGAGCCTGCAGCTCAGCTATATGGAGCTTGCCTAACATGCTTGAGGCCCTAGGTTCAAAAACCTCTCTACTGAAAATTAAAAAAAAAAAAAAAAAAGAATGTGCAAGGAGAACGATGCAGGTGTGTCCCTGAAGGAGACATTGACAGAACAAAGCTATGATCTGCGGAGAACAAAGCCATGGCTGTCAACTAGACAATCCCAGCCTTTCATGACCTGACTCTTCTGGGGCCTACTGGAGTGAAGGTGAATGAGTCAGGGCAGTGACAGTTTTCATGATGGCCCATATAAGGCCCTGCACTCATACCCTATGAGGCCATTGCCCCAAGAAGGGCATCTGAATGAGGCAGTCGTAGAAGTGGAGTGGAGTGAGGAGGACACCCAGTTCCACCTAGACTCTCACACCCAGAACCCTGACTCAGACTCCCAACTCCTAGAGCTCCTAGCATCAGGCCTCATGTATGCCTATGAACACAGAGGGTATGTTCTAGCCCTGGATAGATGTCTTCTCTCCTTTTTTTTGGTCCTCTTTTATCCAATGTCCAGAACTCCCTTGTCTCCAGGATTTGTGCGACCTAAAAATCACACACTTGTGAATGAACACTCAATCCATTGCATGAGTTTAGCTCCAGTTTGCGAGGGTCCTAACACAGGAAGAACCCTCAAGCACCATCTGGCTGGCAAGTGGCAGCTCAGCCCTTCCCTGAGAGAGACACCATTGCCATGCCCACCTTGAGCAACAAAGGCTCAAAAGATTCAGCAATGGATGATGGAGTCACTCTGGACCCCAAGTGACAGTGAGTGTGCATGATGTTACCATCCATTGGCCCTTTTCTAGAGAGTGCCTACAGCCAAAAGGGGAGGACCACACAGAACACACCAGCAGATAGCAGCTGTCAACAGACAAGGGGAGGAAACATGCCCTAGTACACATCCCAGATCTATGGGGTGTCTGCGGGCATTCTGGGCTAGCCCTCTTACTGCCTCATCTGGCTTCTAGCCTTCTCCTGAGCCTATAGCCGAGTTCACACCATCCCCGGGCTCAGCTCCAAGAACTGCAGTTCTGGATTCCAAAGCACACTAGTATGAAGTGGTGGCAGATGCCTAGATGCCACCTAAGTGTGATCCCAGACCCTCAGGGCTGGCCCACACATCCTGCCTAGAGCCCCCAGGCTGAGTAAGACAACCCCCTCTCCAATCTCCTCCCCCCGCCCACCATGCGCACTGCCACCAATTGGCCTGGGCTGCAGAGCTCAGCATTAAGTCTGTAGAGCCACTCAGGGAGAAGTCAGGCAGGTGACATGCAAGGTCATGGAGTGAATGGCACATGCTATCCTGAGTCACGAAAGAGACAGAGACTGGACATGAGTGCCCTGAGGTCTCAGCATAGCTTGGTACCCTTCTTAACCACTAGATTGTGGGGGTCTGTAAGGAAGGCCAAGGTCACCTGACACTGACCTGTAGGTCATCTAGAGAGTCCCGTAGGCCCCCTCCCTTTAACCACCGGGCTACCAAAACTCACAGTTCCATGTACCATGGTCTCTATGAGGTGCTGAAGGGACATGAGTGACTTAGCTACGAGAGACTGACCTGGCGTGGGCTGGAAGGGCCAGCAGGGACTGTCTATAAAGTCCTGGCTAAGACAGGCTCCAGAATGAATATGCTCATTTAACCAAAATCTGCCTTAGACCTTTTTCTTCCTCCTCCCACCAGACATACCCCTAAAGGCACAGAAGCAGGAAACACGTCCTCACATTCCAGGAAGAGCATGGAAACGGGACAGCCCACAGCAGCCCACCGGCAACGTGTGACATTTCTTTAATTCATGTTTATTTAGCTTTCCAATAATATATCTGGCTTCACATAAAAATATTGCTCTTTCTTTGCCATGTCTCTGAGCAAAACTGGCCCCGGGGCCAACGCACCGTGGTTTCTCTTTGGTTGTGCACCCTCAGGGCTTGGGCAAAGCTATTTCCAGAGGTTGGCCTGGGCTTCCTGCCTGAACAGATGTGGGGGCGGTTGATTCATGGAAAAGGAGGACAGTCTCTACTAAGACCTTCCTGTCCTGGCCACTCAGGGAAAGGAGAAACCAATTCTGGCTAGGGCTCTTCGACGGAGCAAAGGCCGGGGAGGGTGCATCTTCAGGCTTTCTCATGTAGAGTAGAGCCTCCTACAGACATCCACATCCCAGAGACTGTGGGGATGCAACGCCCCATGGAATGAGGCTCAAGCTTTGGAAGTAGCTAAGGTGGCTCATCTGACACTGGATGACCTGGGTGGGGCTGAGCTCCAGAAGGAATCAGCCCTGACATCATCATTTTCAATTGCCAAAATGTGTATTAGCTTCTAGCCTCGAGAAAGGCACATCTGTGTGATTTCCATACACATAGCTTTGTGTCATCCATCAGCCATAGGAAATGACCTGTGAGTCCCCACCTGAGTTGGACTCTGCTGTCCTCTCTCTTTGGTGGGCCCAATGCTGGTTCTCCTTTGTGCTCTCTCAGCTGCAGAAAGCTTACCAGTATTGGGCTATTTTTACGACTCATTCAAAAATAGGTTATTCTTTTTAGAGTCAGAGACCTGGTTCCAGCAGGTGTACTGAGTCTTTTGACAGCGAGACTCAGTGATGTCATCGACAATGTTTATACTTACCAACTGCACAACCTAGTTACCAGTAGACACTGCAGAAACCTCTCGCAATGTTCTAAAAAGTTTACAGTTTTGTGTCGGACCCCATTCATAGCGATTTTGGGTTGCATGTGCCCTGTGGGATGCAGGTAGAGATCCCATGATGCCTTGTGGGAGTCCAGCCTTTAATAGGTACTTAAAGGTAAGTACTGGGGATTCCTGTCAAGCCCAAGCCTTGCTGACTCCCACATCCCCCATCTTTTGCCTCCCCCACATGTGTAAGCTGCAGAGCTATTTCCTTTCTGATTTATTGATGAGAAGGCGCATAAGGGAAAGGATATGAGCATTATTCAGAATATTCAAAGGCTATGGAAGAATCCCCTAGCTACTGAGGGGCAGATGGGCATGAAGCCGGGACCAGGCTGTGTGACTCCGTGCCCTCCTTCAGCCTCAACCCCACACCGCCACGTCTGTCAGGCTGCTGCATGACCTCCAGCCTGGGTCAAGTTCCTTGAGCTCCATCTTCTCAATGTGTAGAATGGAGATAATAATACTTCCTATAGGGAGCCAGGTAGTAAATAATCTAGGTTTTTATGGGCAATTATTATTCTCTGTGGCAATTACTTTGTTCTGCCGCTGGAGCACAAAAGCAGCCCAAAGCAGTGTTCTAAATGAATGTGTTACAATAAAACTTTATCTATAAAACGGAACGGAGGGCCAGATTTGGCCCATTGGCCATCATTTGATGGCCGCTACTATATAGTAACTGGGAGGATTAAAAGAATGGATAAATCTAAGCACAAATCAAGCCCTGGGCAGTGTCTGTCATGGGTGTTGAAGCAGAAGCAGGGGCTGAGGTCAGAGGACAGGTTGTGAAGAGATCAGAGGTGAGATCCCTGCCCCCACCAGTGTTGCCCGCACAAGGTTGCTCTGTGGGCCTGGGGACCACAGGGAGCTCTCAGTCTCCTGGCTCTTCATGGCTTTTACAGGAACTCCTAGGATTATTTCAGGATGGGACATGCCATGGATTCATTTCTTGCTTCTCATCCTTTTCTTGGGTTTCCAATGTGACACCAGCCACCAATTCTTCAATCTTGGGAGTGTTCTGCTCGAGAGGACTGTCATAGGCGCTTATTGGGTGGCTGACAATAGCTGGGCAAGGAGCGGAAGGAAGGAAGTCCAGGCCTGCTTGGGTCAAAGCCTGTACTGAGCTCCTGTTTGTGGTGAGGAAGAGAGGAGCACCATGGGAAGGCTACACAGAGAGGAGAGTGTGCTTAGCAAGCATTCAAATGCAAATGCCAGTTATGTCTTTAATGGAAAAAGAGAGCTAATGGGAGCTTCCTGCTATGTGTTCATCCTACCTGTTCCCCTTGGAGTCCTCCTGCAGGCCAGCTCTGTAGTTCACCGAGCTATCAACTGGAGTAGTGACAACCCACGTGCCTGGTCATCTCATACCACTGTCCCCTCATCCATAGCAGGCCTGCCCAGTGCCTGCTTCTTGATCCCCTTTGGCAGGATTCTGGGTACATAGTGGAAGACCTCTGCCCAGCCGTTAGCCCTTAATACCTGCATCAGGATGCTGGGGTGGGTTCCATACTGCAGGAACTCAAGAGGCTGAGGCAGAACAGGCCATACAGATCGTATCTCAAACAAACCAAACCAAACCAAACAACAACAACAACAACACACACACAACTAAATACAAAACAAACAAACACCCACACAACAACGGAAACAAACACAAAAACAACAATCTGGCATTTCATGTTGAAGTTGACCCCATTCAGGTTTCTGGTCAGAATTGCTGTTTGGTCTGCCATGGCCTATTTGGAGCATTGTTTTAAAGCTTGTTTTCTGTTTGGGCACATGGACCAGACTTTCCTTGCTGCTGTCTTCCATGTTCTGGCAGCTTTGGGTTTGAATACCACCATGTTGTTCCTTCAGCCCAGGTTTATCTTAGTGTCCTCTAGCTACAGTTTTAGATGTAGGTGGCGGTAGGGAGGGATTCCTGGGTCTCACACCAGCGGGGTTCTGACTCTCTGCTCACTTCAGCCATCCTCCTCTGTCAGGCTTGGCTGTGAACTTGCCTCTTGTGGGTCTCTTCTCTTACAGAGACCAAGAATTTGGTGTCTGTTTTTTTTTAAGTTCCCTTTTCTCAGGCTCTGAGGGTGCACTCTGGATTTCACATCTCCGTTACTGTTGCGGTGCCCGTTTCTGTATTCTATGGGGGATCACATGCTTTTCCCCATGTACAGCAATCATTTAGACGGCTCTCTTTTCTGATTGCGCGGTCCCCACGTGCCTGTTTCTATCCTGACCTCAGCTATAAAGTGTAACATGGTTGCCAGCTGGCTCTCAGGACCACCTTCCAGAAGGGTTCCCTGTTGGTACGTCACGTGAGCCTCACACAGTAACATGTATGTCCCAGTTGCTCCAATAATCCTGGGGTTTCATGGTACAAAGAGGCTGGAGGGCAGCCTGGGTGTGAGAACCTTGGGGGACGTTTGACTCCCGCCCCTGCCACAACTCCCATAGCTCTGTTTAGATATTTGTGAGATTTATCCTTCAAGTTTGTACATTAAAACATCTGTTAAAATGTGTCTAGGTGTCCTTTCCTATACCAAAGTGGCTAGGACACAGAGACCAGCTAGCTAGCCAGTACATACAGCCTTACATGTTTGCACTACCTGCATTTGATAGTTCAACAATGGTCGACTATGGGCAATTTCGTGGGATCCAGGTTTGTTTCCTACGGTGCGTGTTGGATGTGTGCATGTTTGTGTATGGGTGAGTGCTCACATGAGTGTACACGTGTGTTGAGGCCAGGGGTTGATTCTTCTAAGAGTTCTCACAGAACCTGGAGCTAGCTCTAATGACCAGTGAGCCCCAGAGATCGCCCGGTCTTTCCCTCCCCAGCACCCGGGTGACAGGCTCCCTGCCTCCAGGCCTGGGTTTCATGTGGGTTTCTGGGGACAGACCTGTGGTCCTTGTGCTTATATTTTACCAACCAAGCCACCTCCCCAGGTCCCCTTTTCCTCTGTTGTCCCTGTTCTCTTAGTACAGAATGTTCTAGAACCCAGATTCTGGCTGCCGCGTGAGCCGTTGCTCCTGGGGCGCGTCTATTTTGGTTCGTCCTCGAGCGTCCTGGCATCCTCTTATCCCTCTTCTCCAGTCCCACACCGTCATCTTCTCTCTCACAGGATTGATCGTGCCGGCCATTTCCGCTGAATTCTGGGAGAGCAGCTCAGGTGCATCCTCCACGGTATTGATTATTTTCCTCTTGGCCCTGGCTCTGCTCTCTGCTGCAGATGCCTGTCCCGTTATCGGATACTCAGCTTCTTCCTTGTCCTCTGTGCCCTGGCTTCACTTAGCCCACACTAAAGCAGAGGCTCGCCCTTCTTCCAGCCCCCTCAGAACTCCCTGCCTGTTCTTTGTTCTATTTTCTCCCATGTTTCCTCTGTTAGTCTTTGCTGCCTAGACACTCATGTGCCGCTTATTCAACAACTGAGTTTGGTTCTAGGTCATGAGAAGCTTCTAGAAGCTTTTGTGTTAATAGGAAGCGGGCACTTAAATAAGGAAATGGAGAGTCTGTCTAACGTGGCAGGTTGTGACCCTCCAAAAGACATGCTGAAAGTCTAACTCCAGCATTCTGGGATGGAACCCCATGTGAAAACAGTGGCAGAGGATTGGGCTACAGTGGAAGGGGTCCACCCAGCTTAGCATGAAATGTCCTGATGAGGGGACGGTGTGGAGAAGGGAGGGGGTGCCACCAGAGATGAGGTTAGAACTTCGCAGCCACAGGCCATGATGCCAAAGACTGAGAGACAGGCAAGTTCAGAGAATGCATGGTGCTGCCCACACCCCAACCTCTGCCTGCACCCCAACATCTAGAACCAGGCCAGGGAGCACACACTCCTACTGCTAAGCTGTACACGCTGTAGCACAATACAAACAGCCACAGGAAAAAAAACAGACATTGATTGCCTTCTGCCCCTGCCTTAGCCTCCAGCTATGCAGTGCTAGGATCTCTTCCCCAAACTTTGGCAGCAGAGGGAGCTGGGGGCAGCTGGGCAGAGTAGACACATCTTCAGTCCCCAGGTGAAATGCCTGCCCTCTACTTCCCATGAAGGCCTTGAGGGGTTACCCAGCCAGCCACCTTGACCCTCAGTCCCCATCAGTGAAATAGATCTAAAAAAAAAAAAAACCTCCCTGCCAGAGGACTCTGGGACGTTCACATGGGAAATGACAGTTAGTGGCCAGCCCTGTGTTGGTGACCAGCCCAGAGCTGGACGCTGATAAGCCTGGGTATTTTGGCTGCTGTTTCCCACACTTCTTCAATCAACTTGGTTGACGAGCAGAACGTCCTGTTCCATCCCTGATCTCGATCCCTCAGCTCCACACCTGCTGCCTTTCAACTCCAGAGCCCTCAGAACTGAGCGGGGCCTTAGAGGCCAGAAGCTATTTCAAGCTTCTGCTCTGGGGAGATACTCTGCATGTGCCTGGGCAGGATTGGCTAGCAACAGCTCCCTTTCCTATGCACGTGAGTCCTCCAGGCTCCACAGGACCCATCCAGACCCCAGAAACAGCACAGTTCTTGATAGCATGGGGGGGGGGGTGGAGCTCCAGCTGTGACCCACTGCCTGGGTTGTCCCTAGATGTCCTTATCCACAGAGACTCCTAGGACAAAAGTGTTATCCACAGGCTCTGTCTGCTTTGGAGGAGACCAGGAGAGATGTGTGAATGTTCTTGTTTCTCTAGCTCCACAACTCTCTGGGGCTCCAGATCAGCAAATTGAAAACTCTTATAGCCAATGGTTCGTAACTGCCACCTGCTGTGTCAAGGGGGAACCTTGAACCTACTTGAGTCAGAAAAGACACCGACAGTTGGCATGTGGGATTGCCATGCCAACAACTTCACCCGTGGCTCTGAGGGAATGGGAGGGAAAGAGAGGAGTCTACAGCTCTAGGTGCCAGCTGCTTCCCTCCACCCTTGGGAGAAGAGGGAGCTGCTTAGCCGAGGGCTTGGCTGTCGGGAACTGGCCCAGAACTCCGTTTCCAACCTTGTATCACTCCTTTCCCTCAGTGCCACATGCTCTGTGGAACTCTGGTGCTCCCACAGCAGAGCATGCTGGCCATCCTTGGATCTGTAGCCCTCCCTCCCTGCAGCCCTCCTTCCCTGCAGCCCTGGATCCTGCTTGGCCTCTGTCCAGTGCTCTCTTCCTTAGAGTCAGGTCTGACCCCTCCCCCTGGTGCCATGAGTCACATCTCCCTCCTTTTGCCCTAAATCCCTTGCTTCCCTTGAGAGTGGACCTTCTTCCTGGCTATGCTGTGACCAACCGGAGGACAGGGATAGGGCTCTCTGGGAGCCCAGGAGAGGGACCAAGGTTTTGCAGTGATGGTGAAAGGTTACAACATAGTTACAACAGGGGAACCTCAAGTTGTCTCCCTCTGTTCCTAGAGTAAGCGGTGCCGGATGGATCAGGAGATGGGCTTTTAGCCCTAACAGAAGTGTTTTTTGATGGGACAGATAGCTCCTGGCTCCCAGTCTTTGATAAGAGGAAGCCTACTGACAGGCTGCACCTACCTTGAGCTTTTTGACGCTGGTGCAGGGATCATTGGAGAAGCTTTCCGTGTCTGAGATCTCAATGTCTTCCCCGTACAGAACCCCAGTCAGGTCGTTCCTCACCTGTGGACAGACAAACAAAGAACTCGGGTGGGCTGTTGCCAGGAAGGACGGCATCGTCAGCACTGGCTGAGCTGGGGAGCCATTTTTTTCCTCGCCACTGAGAGACAGAAGAGAGAACTGCACTGAGAGACAGCAGGAAGCAACGTCCTACACCTGACACTTCGACACAGTGCCATAGAGGGCTGGGACTGCTCAGCCTGACCTACAAGAGGCAAGATGAAGATATTTACCGGCCAGCATCCCATCTTGCCTGGCCCACATCAGGCTGTCTAATGATACCTTGTTTATGTTTTGCAGTATAAACTCCAGTGTGACTTTCTATTGTAGTGAAGACATAGCCAAGACTCCCAGAGGACCAGTACGGAGCAGACTGTGGTAGAAACGGTGAGGTTCAAACCTACTGGTTGTGCATATGCCTATACGGCAGAAGGCTGCCAACTGCCATGTCCTCGTGGGCAGACATCAGCAGTTTCTGGGGTACTGTGGCACCCTAGAGACCACAGGGCCTTCTAAGGACAACCACTGCTGTTGCATTGCTATGCTAGAAGTGGGCTCAGGACACTTTGGGAGAAGAAATAAAAAAAAAATCCAGGCTTTTACAATAGAAAAATCCCTCATATTTTCTAGTGTTGACTTTTGTTTAAAGTTTGGATTAAACAGAACAAATTTGAAGAGCATATCTGCCTGGAAGCCATAGCTCAGTGCTCTGAACATGCAATAACGAAGCCCATGCCATGGGGCTGTTGAGGAGTAGGTGAGAGTCTGGACCCAGCTTCTGGGGCCTGCTGTTTCTGATTTGCTTGTGACCTTCCCCTCTTAGAGCCTAAGAGGAGGAGATCGTGAAAAGCTCATGTCGCTCACTCTGCTGAGATGGCCATTATCAGAAGCAGACAGAAACACACATTTGTGAGGACAGGAACCTCCTGGGGCCCTTGTGAACCACCTCGGGAATGTACAGTGAGTGGTTCAAGATTCTGGGAAACAGGAGGGTGGTGCCTCAGAAAACCAAAGCTCTATTACCATCTGCTCCAGCAACCCCACTCCTGGGAATAAGGACCACAAGAAATTACAGCAGGGACTTGTCTCATACACTCCTTCTATCCACTGCTTTTCTCAGCAAAGTATAATAGAACAACTGAAATGAGGGAGGCTTTTACCTTTCATGCTTACCATTTCTATCTATCATCTATCTATCTATCTATCTATCTATCTATCTATCTATCTATCTATCTATCTATCTATCTATCATGTGTCTATTTAGAGAGTGTGTGTGTGTGTGTGCAGTTGCCCATAGAGATACCCTGGAACTGGAGTTATAGGTGCTTGTGAGCTGCCCAGAGAACCGGGGTCCTCTGGAAGTGGAGCAGGCGCTCTTAATCACTGAGTCATCTCCACCGCTGAGGAAGGCTTTGAGGATGGCTCACAGTCTAAGAGGGTACAGTCCACCATGGCAGACAATGAAGCGTGAGTTCATGGCAGCAGTGTGTGAAGGGAGCAGACTAGGAAGCCAAGAGAGCTCAGGCCAGAACTGTGACCTGGGTTTCAACCCTCTAGGCCTGCCCCCCAGTGACCCACTTCCTTCAGCTAGGCTCCATCTCTTAAAGGCTCCATAATGGAACTCTGGATGAGGAACCAAGTAGTCAAACCCATGAGACCATGGTAGAGATTGTACCTTTCAACTGTAACACCCATGTTCACAGGACATGCATCACAACAGCAAAAGGTGACAGCAATCTACAGACTTGCTGCTGGAGGGACACAGAAACACGTGGTGTGCATACCCGGAGTGACAGCCTTAAAAACAATTGGCATTCTGCATATGTTAAAATATGGGTTAATCCAAAGAAACGTGGATACAGAACCACAATTACATAGGGGACCTGGAGTAGCCAAATAGTCAGATGGGATGTTCATGGCGGGGTGGTTGGTCGTGGGGGCTTGGGGTGCGGCAGGCACATAGAATAGGATTTGGTGCTTAACGGGCTCGGAGCCTCAGTTTAGGGTGGTGCAAAGGTTCAGGAGAGGTATAACACTGCAGTGACGTAATTCGTGAAGGCCCGTGTTGATGCTGCGTACTTACAAATGGCCATGGTGGGGAGATGTGATGTTCTGTATGCGTTACCTCCAGAAAAACAAACTTTCTTATGTCAACAGTCAGAAGATCCATCTGGAGCATATATCAACATGTTTATTTATTTATTTATTTATTTATTTATTTATTTATTTACGATCTGGCTCTGCATGTCGCTGGCCAGGAAGCCACCGCCAAGGAAGGGGGCCAAAGGGCCAGTGTGACCTGCTGGCTGCCGTGCGTGCTTCAGTCCCTTGAGGGAGAGGTGCAGAGAGTTATGAACTCGAGTTATGAACTCTGCCTGGTGGTCCTGGTGTTTATTTTGTTCTAGAGTTTTCCAGGTGCTTGAGGTGTTTCATGAGGGATGTTTTGCCACAGGAAGAAGCACCCCCATTGTCTGGGGTTATTGCTTGCACCCTGGTTTGTTGGATGAACTAAGCACCTTTTAGAACATGGAGCCTTACTCTGAGAAGTTATAGCTTCTGCCATGTCCAGTTCTTTCTCTCTGCTCCTTGTGATGCCTCTACAGCCATCAGCCCAAACAACCCTTCCTTAATTACTGCTGGAGGTGGGGCTTTATCACACAGTGGAGGGCGATGGGCACAGCAGGCCTGGGGCATGCCAGACAGATGCTCCCCCCAAGCTCCACTTGAGCCCCTGCTATGGCTTTTGCCTCTGCTTTTGCTAGAAGGCTAGAGACTAAGACGGGCGAATGCTGCCTTTGCCTTCAAAGCTCAGCGATGTGTCCTCAAGGCTTCCAGCTCAGTGGTGCTTGTATGGGGGAGGGGAGGCATGACTGCCTGGCCATGCAAATCAGTGTGCTCCCCAAGGGGCAGGCACAGTCAAGGCCCAGCTCTGTGTGTTACCCACAATTGGAGAGGTGACCCTGCTTCCCTTGAATCTCTTTCCTCTCACCTGAAACAAATGGCAGTGTGCTAATAGCTCACAGATTGGGTTCCAGGCTCAGCATGGGCTGTGGAATGCCTTTGTATGCTGCAGAGTTCTGGGCCTTGCTTGAAAGTGAGAAAGAATCCACTGGTTGGGGTTTCTGTGAGTGTGTCAGGGAAGGTGTGAAGCCTGTATTAAGTTTTGTTTGGCAAACAAACAAATCCACCCTAAAGGTGATCTCATCCTGAGCCCCCACCTCTTTCACCTATGAGCAAGCAAGGGGGCGGTGCCCAGACTGGTGATCTTCTCACACTCCAGCCTGCTGCTTCAGAACAGACTCAGGTGCACTGTCAGCTGGCACTGCCAGCCATTGCTTCCCCCACCCCCTTGCATCAGCTCCTTGGCCTTTGCATTCAGCCTGGGTATTTATTCTGAGGGACTTTTAGGGATCGCAAGGGAAGAGAAGCAACAGTAGAGGGCATCTTCAAAGATACGAAGTTCAGGAAAAAATGATGTAAGGACCGGTCCCCCACTCTCACATGGGGACTGGAAGGCCAGCCGCTTAGTCTCCCAAATGCCCAGGTTTGCCCTGGACCTGCAGGTTCTCCTGGGTGACAGGCCAGAGTCTGAGCTGCTTGCTCTAGTCTGGAGTCTCTGAATCTATGATCCTTTTCGCTTCTATTTAATAAAAGCAAGAACATGTTCTTCTGGGGAAAGTGAGAACTCTTCATTCCCTGGAAGATGAAACGAAGATGCTGATTGATGTACGATGGGGTGGGTGAGTTCAAAACCGAGAAAGTGGAAAACCATAAGAGAATGGGGCATACGCTTCAAAGGCCAAGGATCCCGGAGGCTTGGCTGTCCCTGGCATCACGTGGCTGCTGCTCCCTGCACAGGGAGAGTATTCTATTAAACATCACCAGGAAAGATTAACAAGACAGCAACACAAACTAACAAATCCCAGTCTGTGTCTACAGAACAGAAATCATGCTTGTATCATGGCAAGGTTGACCACTCCTACCAGGCATGCTTTGACAGGACAGTGCACCGAGGAGGTGCACTCAGGAGAACCACACAATTCAATCGTGAAAATCACCTCCAAGAGACCCATCATGTCTTAAGCAAGCTTACAACCTTATGGTGGGCCATATGGACCAATGTGGAAATCTCCCAGTAATTCCACTACATTGCTTTTGGGTTCTGTGAAGACTTGTCCTGCCAGACTCCTGTCTCCACCGTGTTCTGTTGCCCACACATAGAGCCAGTGAGGTCCCTTGTGTCCCCACCAATCCTCCACAGCAGCCTCGGATGCCTGACCTCCATCAAGGCAATATCGAGTCCAAGTTCAGAAACCCTAAGATAAAGCTCAGGCAGCTGGGGAGGGACATTTGCAGCCCCTCAGTCAGGTCTCCCACTGGGGCGGAAATCTTCCCTCCTTTCCCACCACTAACTGGCTTTGGGGCTTCATGCTTTCTCTAACGGCTTCCAAGGACTCTGGATTTTCAGGGATGAAATCTGTGTGCTTCTGCCACCCCATGGATTTGTTTTATGCTCATTCATGTTTGACATTGGCATCTCTTCTGCTCAGGTACTGGGAAGCCGGTGATGGACTCCTAACCTGGAGCTGAGCTACTCATTGCCCTGGGTCTCTCTCTGTGGAGTGGGTGTGGGAGGTGTTCCTCAGCTGACTTCTCTGGGGAATGTGTGTGTACTTGCTGAGGCTCTTGAGTTTAGTGAGGCAGAGGCAGAGCCAGGCCAAGAAGAGGAGCAGGAAGTATCCAACTACAGCAGCAGCATGTGCAAAGGTCCTGTGGTGGAGGAAGCTGGTACAGAAACTAGAAGACTATTGAAGTTGGAATTAAAATGGAGCCTAAAAGAAGGGCTGGGCGCCAGTGTTGGAATGACACAAGAAAGAAAGGAGAGGTGGGTGGGGCTACAGCATCTGGGCCTTATAATTTATATTAAAGATGTTGTGATCTTTAATATAAATTAAAGATCACATGAGCACTCATGATACTATTATCCAGGTGAGAGATTCCAAAGCAAGGACCAGGGGAGAATGGGAAGCTGCCAGAAACCACAAGTTACAGTGACATCCAGGGTAACTGATAATATGTATTTGCCTTCCGTTGCTGTGGAAAACATTATCCCAGCAGCTTTAGACAATAAGCAGCGATCATCTCCCTCATTACCAGAGATGGAGAACCAGGGTGTGGCTGAGTGGCAGCCCTGGCCCATGACCGTCTATCAGGGTGCATTCAAGATTGCACTGGTCAGTCACTGGAAATACTGCCAAGCCTCAGGGATGAAGACTTTCCTGGTGAGTCTGGTGAGCTGCATAAGTCACTGTGCTCTGAGTTTGGGGAATAAAGTTCTCAGCTGAAGACCAAGGCAGGGGCTCCACCCTCTCCAAAGCCAGGGTCCCATTCTTCCTCACAGATGGGGCTCTTCTCCTGCCCTCTCCCTACCCCCTTCTGTCTTCCCCTGCCCTCTCCTACCCTCTCCCACCCTCCCCTGCCTTTTCCTGTCCTCCCCTACCCTCTCCTGCCCTCCCCTGCCCTCTCCTGCCCTCTTCTGAGCTCTCCCACCCTCTCCTGCCTTCCCCTGCCCTCCCCTCCCCTTTCCTGTCTTCCCCTGCCATTTCCTGCCCTCCCTTGCCTTCTCCTGACCTCTCCTTCCCTCTCCTGCCCTCTCCTGCCCTCTCCCACCCTCCCCTGCCTTCCCCTGCCCTTTCCCTGTCCTCCCCTACCCTCTCCTGCCCTCCCCTCCCTCTCCTGCCCTCTTCTGAGCTCTCCCACTCTCTCCTGCCTTCCCCTGCCCTCCCCTCCCCTTTCCTGTCTTCCCCTGCCATTTCCTGCCCTCCCTTGCCCTCTCCTGACCTCTCCTTCCCTCTCCTGCCCTCTCCCACCCTCCCCTGCCTTCCCCTGCCCTTTCCCTGTCCTCCCCTACCCTCTCCTGCCCTCCCCTCCCTCTCCTACCCTCTTCTGAGCTCTCCCACCCTCTCCTGCCTTCCCCTGCCCTCCCCAGCCCTCTCCTGACCTCTTCATCTCATTGCTACATCTTTTCTTGAAACACTGATCTCAAGCAGGGCAGGTTTAGAGCCAGTGAAGTTGGCAGCCAAGGACAGGAGGCCACAGGAGGGCCAGAGACCTCTAGACACTTAGCTTTGATGGCCAGCCATTTCCAGGACATCATCCCCAGGGAGGTCACTGTCCCAGCTGAAGAACCATCCAGAAAGACAGTGCTCCAGGTGAAGATGGCGGCAGAGCCACCTGCACTTGTAAGCCTGAACATCCTAATTAGGTTAGAAATGAACTCAGAGCAAAGTGAGTCCCCAGCTCTCCTACGGAAGCCGAGGTGACCTACTTTGTCATTCAAATGTACCACTATATATAGCGACAGATTGTGCTGAAATGTCACTCCACTTACCTGACTAAAACGTATAATTATAGATTTACTTCTATTCATTCATGAAATGTGTCTTCACTTGATTAAACAGTTCATTCAAGAAAAATCCATTAACACACGGAGCGTGTTCAAATACGGCTCCTTCAATGCTGAGGGAGCCGACAGAGTTAAGATGCTAATTAGGCTAAATAGGTTTTGAAACGTCCCAATGTCTGAATAATTCAGGTCACTTTTTAGTGGGGCTTCAGCTCCCCAGGAACTACCATTAATTTAAACTAATTAGAAAATTAGCACAGAGATGATCAAGGCAGGAAGAGATGGATGGCTTCAAAATGGAAGAGCTGTCACAGGAAGAGGGGATGCCTGGTCTGGACGCCCTCAGCAGCCAGTGAGCCAACAGTTAGAAGGAGATTCTGGCCCCAAACCAGAAGGAGGAGGAAGCAGAGGCAGGAGAAGCAGATAATGACATAGAAGATGAAGATGATGAAGAAGAAAAGTTTCTAGTGACAATGAATGAGGTAGTGAGCTCCCCATCACTGCAGGCATGCATGTAGACACTGGACACTAAACATGAGGCTTCCTTTCCCTTATCAACGTTGATGGTTTTTCAACACTATGCTTACCCCACTCACTGTTCTTTTTGAATGTTAAGGTTGCTGAAGCAATTCTGGGCGACCATGAGGGTTATTTTTTGTTTGATTGTTTGCCCCCTGACATCTCTTTCCTCCCACCCTCTCACCCCCACTTAAGATTTGGCACATGCGCTTAAATTCTTGTAGAAGTACTTCCTGTGGCAGAACGGTGTTCCTGTGGGGACACAGAACAACCTACTTCCAGATCAGTTAGTGCTTTATACTGTGTAGCTGGAGTTGAGCCTTCATGAAAAAATGTAGGGACAAGTATAAGTGAAGATGCAGGACGTGGTGGTTCACCTTGGCTGTGAACTTGATGGGATCTGTGTGGGTTTGTTTCCTTGAAGGATTCGTTGAGATGGAAAGACCCTCTCCGAGGTGGGCTGAGTCTTTCCCAAGGGGGCAAGGTGTAAAGAGGACCAAAGGAAAAGTGGTGCTGCTTCATCTGTGTGCCTTTGCTCCATGCTGACCTGTGCATCTGCTTTACCGTTGCCGCCGCTGCTGCTGCTGTTGCTGCCGCCATCCTCCAAAGACATTCAGACTCAGCTTCTTCAGCCTTCCTATGCAGTCTGAGGACAGCAGCTCTGCAGCGACCTCCAGGCCTGCACTGTGAATGCCGAGGCATCCAGCCTGTGGACTGAGCATCTAACAAGTTCTCAGCCTCTCCAGCACGCAGACAACCATTGCTCGACTACCCAGCCTGTGCGGTGTAGGCCAATCTAATAACCCCTGTGTAATAAGCTCATTCTATTGGGTCTATTCTTCTAGAGAGCCCTAATGCACACTGTGGACTTTTTCTGGATAATGAACACATGTCTGCTTATCCCAGAGAGGACAGCAACAAAGACCAAAGAAACTGTCCCACTAGAACGGAGCCTCGTGGGCCAAGAATCTTGTTCATTTAGAGGTGTGTGTGTGTGTATGTGCGTGTTCATGTATGTCTTTGTGTATATTCAAATGACATCAGACACCTTCCCCTTCATTTTCTTAGTCTTTTATTGAACTAGGGTATATCAACTGACTAGAGTGGCTGGCCTGAGATTCTCCTGTCTCCATACCCCAGTGCTGGGACTCTAAGGGGTGTCAATCACTTACCCACTAAGCCATCTCTCCAGCCCTACAATGACTTTTAATCAGAGTTTATGGGAACCAGAACAGCACACAAGATGCTCTGAAGCAAACGTCTCAGTCTCGCAGCCACTGACCGCTTATGCATCCCCATGCGTCCCACATCCCCACCTCCCACAAAGTGAGACAGAGGTGGGGCCCACTTTTGTGCAGGTGTCATGTGGTTAATCACATGTGTTGAGAGTTGAAGAGGACGATAGTCATGTGATATCCAGAGGATAGCACTCCACGTAGACGTGCGTTAGATCCTCCGTGTGCAGCCTCGTGAGAGAGCAGATGCAGCTGTGTCTTGCATCACTCACACCCCAGTCTGGGCTGCCAGAAAGGAACCCGCTTTTTCTCTCCATCATGACACCCTGCCTGTCCCAGGTCTGTCTGTCCCTGTCTGTTTGTTCTCTATTATGAAGAACAAGAACACAGATGGGAGAGTGGGCCAAAGCGTGTTGGACTCCAGAGTTCCTTGGTAGGGTCTTGGGCTTGGAGCTGGGTTGTAAACAGCTGACCCTGGCAGGGTGGGCCCACGTTCCTTTCCACACACAAGCCCTTGGGTCCCTCAGATCACATCCTCTGCATCGACACATCCTGTGCGTCAAGGCCCACAGGAAGCCTATGAGAAGTGAGTGAATTATGGGAGGGGCGCGTGGGGGGCATCAAGCCATACTTCATTCATACTTGAGTGCTGGAGACTAAAGGCCGAGAGGGAGAACTCCGGACAGTTGCGTGGGAGCAGTGAAGTTACTTCCTGTGGAGACCCTCAGCTCCTCCTGTGGCATCTACCCCTCTGTCTGATGTCCCAGTTCCTCCGGTGGCAGCTTCCTCTCCCCCTTTAAACTCTGTGCCAAGGACCTGCCCTCTTCTCTATAAGATAGTTCCTCAAGTTTGAGTTCCCTCCTCGCATTCTTACAAATCCATTGTCACCCTTTTAGGGTGTCCCAGTCTGACTTTCCAGTTTAAACTCCATCTTTCCTAGGCACTGCCGTGGACATTATATCTAGAACCTTCTATAGGAAGGCTCCCATTCCCCTCTCTGCTATGATTCACCCGTGACTAAAATGGTCGGCTTCATAGGATCTCATATCCCTTCTCCAAGGCAGCACACCCAGTGACTGGTCTAGCCTGCGTGGCTTGACTTGCAGAAAAGAACATGGAAGCCCCTATGCCCAGGGCCCTTACCGGGCTGTATCTTGCTGAAATCCAACACTTGTCCCCACTCACACTCTCCAGCTTGTCCTGCCCTGCCCTCTCTGGAATTTGACTTTAATGAGTGGCACCTCTTGATCTGACTTGTTCTAAGACTCTCAGTTAGGTTAGGCTGATGGGGGGTCTCAAGTGGCATCAGAAAAACAATGGAAGCCGGGAGTGTAAGGGCTAATGGGTGGCCCAGCAGGAGTCAGAGAGCCAATGGGAGCCAGCAGGGGTCTAAGGACCAATAGGAGGCCAACAGGATTCAGAAAGCCAATAGGATCCCAGCAGGAAGCAGAGGGCCAAAAGGACCCCAGAAGGTATCAGAGGGCCAGGATATCAGCAGATGTAGAAAGGCCAATGGTAGGTCTCAGCAGGCACTGGAGGGCTAATGAGAGGTCTCAGCAGGGGTCGGAGGGTAGCAGGAGCCCAGCAGGCACCAGAAGGCCTGAGAGAGGCCCCAGCCAGAGTCTGAGGGCAAGGAAGAGGAAGAGTTAAAAGTTAAGGATCTTTCTGCTTGGCTCCTCTTTCTTTGTTTGGATCCCAGCCCTGTCCAGCTTGGCTCCTCCTGCTGCCCTCAAGGGTACCTGGTGGTGGTCCTGACTCCCACCATTGCTGGTCCTTGGGGTCTCATTAGCCCAATTGGTTCCCCAAGCCTTGCCCAAAATACTTCTGTGAAGTTTGCTCTCTTCTGATTCCTCCCAACATGCCACGCCTCCTTCAGGGCCCTAAACTGTAGACCTCTCCCTTTGCAGGTGCAGGTCTCCAAAGGATAGCCTGATGCCTAGGCTCACATCTCGTGATGAACCATACGGTTCTTTTACATCATACGTGCTCAGGCCACCAGAGCCCCATGTAAACAGCTCCTTCCCATGACGTCCTCTGGGGACTCCAGGCTCAGCTCTGGCCCTCGGATGCCCTCCCTGCGGCTCGGCTACCTGGTTCTGTAACCAGGAAGTCCACTCATATGCAGCTCCCCGCTGCTCCTCGATAGAGAAGCTGAGCTGTCTCAGCTCCCTCAAGGTTAGGAATGACAACCTGTCTATGCCCTGGCCTAGAGCCTGGAGCCGGCCTCATCCCGTGCAGGTGCTGAGTGTGCGTCTTGGGTGGACACCGCCCCGAGTGCTGAGCAGGCTGCAGGGCCCAGAATATGCTGAGCTGAGCAGTTTGGACAGTGCAACTTCACTAGGAACTGGGAGTCACATCTACTCTGCAAGGCCCGAGTAAAATTTTCCGTTTGGGATGCAAATCTGAAAGGCAGGACCATATATTGTGGCTTATTCACTCACCCATCCGCCTTGGGCTGTGTGCAGGGGGTCTGGAAGCCTCGCACCTCCCTGGAAGGTCTCAGAACTATAGCCTGCATCAGTGAGCCATCTGCATGGTTGAATGAGACACCTGCTGCCTGTGATGTGTCACTGAGTGCCTGGTGTCCAAAGGGGAGTCTAGAAAAGAGTCTATGTCACCTTCGTCCGGGTGATTAGAGGAGGGCCTAGGTAGAAATTCCAGAGCACTCTAGAGGGAGGCAGAAGAGAGAGTGGAGAAGGCAGACCACCTAGGATAGATGGAAAAAGGAAATGGCGCTGGGGTTCCCGGTCACAGACTCAACCCAATGAACTCTCCCTGCAAACTGATGAACTAACTGCACAGGCGTGGTGGGGAAGCCCAGGGGGCAAGCAGCCATAAGATGTCCTAGGAATATGGGCAGCTTTAGGACCTGAGGGTGTTTAGGACCTGTGCCTTTAGTGCCCCCATCCCTCTAGTCCCTCACTCATGCCAGGACATTACTTCTGGCCACTGGTGTAGACTTAAAAGGCATAGTTATAAGCAATGTGTGGGCAAGTATAATAAGACACAGAGAGGTCAAGGCAGCTGCCCAAGATCACACAGCTTAGAAAACACTGAACCCAGGACCTAACTTTAGTCTGATTTCTTCCTATGGTCCACAACAGCAAGGGAAAGCCAGGTTCCTCTGCAAGGGGCCAGAGCATAAATATTTAGTTTTCACAGGCCTTCTGGGCTCTGTCCCAACTAAGTTCTGCTGTTGTATTACAAGAGAAGCCGTAGGCAACACGAGAAGCAGTGAGTACGGCTGTGTGCTAATCACTTTTTCTAGACCAGGAGCTGGACTCGAAGATGCCAGTCATGGTTGGCAGACCCTAGAGCCCGTGGTTTGTGCTTGCTGCAGTCTGTGAGGGAGACCCATGGCTCTACTTGTAGCCCTCTGTCCTGGCCACTCCAGGTGAACAAGAGAATTCTTCTTAAAAAAAAAAAAGTTACCTCCACAGCTTACCCCAGGTGGGTTGTAAATTTAAAAGTAAGATTATTCGTGCCAGGTGTGAGGGACAGTGGTCACTATCAGGGATATGATCAAAGAGCGGATAAGACAGCATGCTTTCGGTTCAGTTACTGCAGGGCAAGCTACAGTAATGCCATTGACCTAAACCCAAGAGGTGTGGTCTCTCTGCAGGAACAAGCTTGCCTGCACCCCGTGAAACCCCAAAGGGATGCGCAGAAGCCTCTGGTGGGAGAGATCTTTTCACTACTCCCGGGAAGGAGCAGCTGTGGCAGCTTGGTAACTCCCCAGAGAGGGCCAGAGGCAGCTGTTCACAGGCTGGGCACAGCAAATTGTGTGATGTGCTGGGTTCTGGGGCAGGCTGCCAAGCCAACCTGGGGCGCCTTTGCACCCCACCCCTCCACCGCCTGCTGCCTTACTGCTGATTCACAAGCAAAGCCGGGATATGCCAGAAGGATCCGAAACGGCTCTCCAGTGAAACACACTGCTGCTGAGGGGGGCACATGGGGACCAGGAGGCCAGGAACAGCTTCTGCTGTTTCCACATGAAGGTCGTGACCTTGGCAGGGCAGGGAGGATGTGGGAAGCTCCATCAATATCACTGGAGGCCGGGATATGGATCAGGTTGCCAGAGCCTGGCAGCCATGTTTGGTGGAAGAATCACTCCTCAGAGGGGATGCTAACTTGGGATTTGAGAGGGAGAGGGGATATGCCCAGGAAAACAACAACAACAACAAAAACAAAACAAAAGGCTAAATTATAAAGCCAGATGATGTGATGAGGGCCAGTATAGGGCAAGACATTAAATAGGGCCACGAAACAGGAATCGCCTAAGACGTCTCATCCGCCTGAACACCACTGTGCAAAGCGAGAGGCCGTTTTAACGACAGGATAGCTGAGCACAGATGTCCACCTCCCACCTAAGCTACCCCCTTCTGCAAGTGACAGAAAGGACCCTGCAAGGTAGTTACAAAAATAGGAGAATCTGCTTCAGTGTTGGAAAAAGAGGAGCGAGAAGCATCAACATGCCAGCAATTTTGAGGAATTTCAGAGAGGTACGATGCCAAGGAAACCAGATTGAACGCTGACTCACAGCCCTGCTTCCTGAGCAGGGGGCACTGTGCTGTGGGGAGGGAGAGTGTCCTGGGGCTGGGGGTGGTCACTGACCACATAGCCTACCATGGGCAGCTGGGCACCAGAGGACAGGCTGGGCCACAGCAGGGTGTTGCTCAGGAAGATAGACCCTGGGCTGCGGCAGGGGGTACGGACCCACTTGGAGGAGCCCCCTTCTCATCACACGGCCCACCTGCCTTCAGCAATGGTTTGGCTATACCGTCTAATAACAAGCAAGCAGAGCTGTCCAAATTTAGTTTCTACACGGTGTCTTGCAAGACACCACAGGCAAAAGAGCAAGGGCAGAGGCCAAGAGTTTGGCTATGCCGTCTAATAACAAGCAAGCAGAGCTGTCCAAATTTAGTTTCTCCACGGTGTCTTGCAAGACACCACAGGCAAAAGAGCAAGGGCAGAGGCCAAGAGTGACCCTGAACATCTGGAGCAGCTGTTCCCCACCTACAAGGAGAAACCATGAGTAGCTGAGACAGTTCAGCACCATGTGACTCCTTGGCCCTCAGCTCTCTGTCTCTGGCTTTGAGTTTTGTCTTAGACTCAAGTGAAAGTTCAGCAGAGGCAGCTAAAACCATGGAGACCCAGGGAAAGTTCACGGATGCCAGGGCGTCCCAGGTCAGGGAGGATTCGGAGGCCGTGAGCCATAAAAAACAGTGAACATGAGCAGAGGAAGGGCTTGTCAACGAACAGATTTGCTACCGGAAGTAAAAGGAAACTGTCACATCAGTTCTGTGCTTCAGAGATGAAAGCAAACCAGAACTCTGAAATGCTGGAAATGATACAGTGAAAGAAACTGAAATTCAAAGGACCCCAGCAGAGCTGAGAAAATGACGGCAGGAGATGAATTAGATTACTGAATCTGAGAGTTAAGACACATTAGAGGCATCCAGAAGCAAACCTTAGTTACAGAGCACTGACAGCTGTGTGCAAGATAACCTGAGATCTCTAGGAGGTAAAGTCTCCTGGACATCAGCAAGGGTGGAGGTTGGGATGCCAGAGCGAGAAGAGCAGCAGAGAGGAACTACAGAGACTCATTCTGGAATTAGGGGCTCCCAAGGGGGCGGTGTGAGTGTGAATTCTGGAATTTGGTTTCTTAAAAACACTGACATATAAGAATGTGGTTTCGTTTTAACCTCAGGTGTGCGGATATGGGGCTGCTTCAGACTGTCTTCTGCAGCTGACTGTGATTTGCCTCGTGCTCTAGCAGAATGGTGGTGTTGCCAGCTGTGGATAGTTTCTGCGGCTGTGGGACAGCTGGAATTCTGGAAACTTTTCAGAGGGTGTATAAATGTTAGAGCCTCATGGGCGGTGTGGGTGGTTGTTGGTCATTCAGGGGTGTTGGTTGTGATTTGTTAGTTGTGCTCAAAGAAGGAAAAAGAAGAAGGAAATTATTTAGTGATTCTCTCTCTCTCTCTCTCTCATTCTTTCTTTCTTATATAGTGATAGAGCATGAAAGGGGCGGGATGGGTGGAGATAAAGGGTGGGAAAAAGAAGCCACAAAGTAGCAAAGGGAGGAGCACTCATAGGGATAAAGGGTAAGAGAAAGAGGAAGACACAAAGTAGCAAAAAGCAGCTGCCAGGGCGAGTGTTGGTGATTTTTTTTTTCTGTAACTATGACAATACTTGACAAAAGCAACTTAAAGAAGGAAGGAAGGAAGGAAGGAAGGAAGGAAGGAAGGAAGAGGGAGGGAAGGAGGGAGGAAGGGAGGGAGGAAGGGAGGAAGGAAGGGAAGAATTATTTTGGTTCATAGTTTAAGGAATACAGGATTCAGTTCATGTGGCAGGGAAGGCAGCTGGTCTGCAGTCAGAAAGCAGTGACCGGTGCTGATAGCCTGGTGCTTAGCTGGCTTCCCCCTTTTTATTCAGTTCAGGGGCACAGTCTATGGACTGGACCCAGCCATGTTTCCACGGTACCACCCTCCTCAATTCAACTTCTCAGGATACTCAGAAGCATGGGCTTTAGGTGACTCTGAATCTGCCCAGGCTGACATTGAATATCAACCCGGCAAGGTCTTAGAGCAAAAGAGAAATGATGAAAGATCTAATGGAAGAAAACTTTCACACTAGGAAGACCAAAGTCTTCAAACAAAAGCTGCTGTTGTGTTTTAGGAAAAGCACATGAATATCACACAAGTTTATCAGTCATGCTTATTGTCGCTGTATTCACTACAGCGAGGAAATGGAATCAGTCTACCTGTCCATCAACAGACGGATAGTGAAAAACTGATGGATAATAAAAATACATATTTATACTTAATAAATAACATGCGGAAAATAAATAATATATATGAAAGAATGCATAAATGGAGAGTGAAAATATACAATGGAATACTGTACATCTCTAAAAAATGAAATCACAATATTTTCAGGAAAATGGAAAAGCTTAGAATGTCTATTAAGCAAGGTCATACACTCTCAGAAAGACAAAAACATGTAGCCTCCCTTCTGTGTGCACATGTATGTAAGCACAGTAAGATATGAGTGTGGGGAATGGGGGTGGGTGGGATTTGGGTGATGGGAAAGAACTGATGCAGGCAACAGACACAGGTCAGGAAGCGATAGAAAGATGCTTCTCTGGTTTGTTCCTGTCCTGGAGTGTGCACCTGTGTGTGCGTGTGTGTGTGTGTGTGCATGTGCACCTATGTGTGCGTGTGTGTGTGCACGTGCTTGTATGTGTGTGTGCATGCATGCATATATAGGTATATATGTGCATGTGTGGGTATGTGTATTGGAATTATAAAATCCAGTATGAACCCACAGCTCCAGAACTGCTCTAACTATTCAGGAGTCCACTGAGATGGCACCTTTGGGTCTGGTTAATCTCTCTCTCTCTCTCTCTCTCTCTCTCTCTCTCTCTCTGTGTTTTATTTGCAGGTATTTTATAAGAGAGCTTTAATAAAAAATTTAAAGACTAAATTCTTCAGACAAAAGCGGTAGTCATGTTTTAGAATAAGCATTCAAGTATCAGATATGTGATATTTTCTTTCTTTGCTTCACAGATAAAAAATTCTGTAAGTAGCTAACACAGGACTGGGCTGTTACCAACCAACCAACCAACCAACCAAACCATTGTCATTAAATCTTTTTTTAAATTTATTTTTAAATTTTTTATTATTTTTATTTTTTAAAATTTTTATTAGATATTTTCTTCATTTACATTTCAAATGCTATCCCCTTTCCTAGTTTCCTCTCCAAAAGTCCCCTATATCCCCCCCCACCCCCCACTCTGCTCCCCAACCCACCCACTCCCTCTTCCTGGCATTCCCCTGTACTGCAGCAGCATATAATTTTCGCAAGACCAAGGGCTTCTCCTCCCATTGATGGCCGATTAGGCCATCCTCTGCTACATATGCAACTAGACACACTAAATCTTGATACAATGTCAGGAAAGGTTTGAAGAAGACAGGTGGATAATTTGTCATTCGAAAAAGACAACAGAGGGAAGCTATGACTTATGTAATGACATAGTAGACAGAAGAGTCACATGACCATCCTCACACTGGCGACTTAAAGATGCACTCATACATACTGAGACAGGAATGAAACATCTATGCCACACTCCCTCCTCCCAAGGCTTGTGGACCATTGAGAAAGAGAATAGCAGAAAGACTGTAAGAGCCAGAGGTCCAGGAGGACCAGACCAAAACAGTGTCTTTGGACCTAATGGGCCCACTGCACCCAGGGGCTCACAGCTGCCTGCATGAGACCCACATAAGACCAGTCAGTCAACATCCCAGCATGGGGAGGAGGGTTCAGGGGCCCCTACCTCTAACTGAGGAGCTATTGGCAGTTAATGGCTTTTGGGCCAGGGAGAATGCGTTTTAGGGGTGTGGCCTCTGTTAGGAAATCTTGGGCTGATATTGGTTATTATTACTGTTTTATTTAATCACTTTCTGGTTTGCCTCCTCATCTTGGCTGCATATCCGGTATGTGTAAGCTTTCTCTCCAGTGGATGGCCCGTACCTATGGCAGCACAAATGGGACTCAATGGGTTGTTTTGAAAACCATCAACAAAACGAGAAGATGAAGCTGAGATGGGGTGGGGCGGATCTGGGAGGAGTTAGGGATCTGGGAGCTGAGTTTCATCAGAATACATTGTCTGCATGTATGAAACTCAGAAAACAATAAATGGTATATTTGAAATTCTAATAAAATATACACTGGTGCTAGAGAGACAGAGTGATTCAAAGACGTGGCAGTGGACGCTAGCCCGTTAAGTGAGGATTTGACTGCTAAATCATGGTCACTGCTGTGTACTTTCACAGTAAAAATCAATATGTTAGATAACAGTTGACAAGAAGCATCTACAATGTAAAAAGTAAAATTGGATAACTGCCCTCCAATCAGAGGTTATGGGAGCAGAGGTCAACGGTGTCATAACATCCAGAGCTTGCTATCGCTGTTCCTGTATTTCTATATTGGAAATTAGACAAGCAGAGGCTAAGTATTTTAAATTTAAACAAGACTGCAGAACACTTCATTATAGCGGCGAGGAAACAGCATTTATCTGACAGTACCGTGGGCTAAAACCACGATCAAATACAGACGCATCTCTGCAAATGCATTTCACAGGAACCAAGAGCAAAGACCAAGTGTGCAAACCCAAGTAGAAAAGAAACGGTCCTGAGAGCAAACATCGCTAAAGAGAAAAGCAGGCAGAAATTATCTAGAGTGGGGCAGAACAGAGAGAAGTTCCAGTAAGGGCCTGGGCTTTGCCATTCTCTTTACAAGACAAGATAAGCTAATGCTTCGCCAAAAATTTAACTTCTGCTCCCTCCCCCTGCTTCCCTTCCACCAATCAGGACGGATGTTTTATAAAGCAGATGCACGGAGTCTGGGATGGGAAAATGGAAGGAGCCTTTCTAAGAGACTGCTTTCTGGCTCTTAACGATGTAGATGGAGGTGGGGAAAGAAAGGGATGGGAAAGGAGAGGAGGAGGAGAGGGGGGAGTAAGGAGTGGAAGGGGAAGGGAAAAGACTTCAGAGCTTTCTTGGAGCTGAGGTGCTAGGAAGTGTGCCCAGGGACCCTGGGCCGGGGCTGTAACCAGGCAGACCAGAGCTTCTTGCGCCACCATGTGGCAGCTGGAAGCAAGGACGGCAGAAGGTGGGCTCTCTCAGCTTTGTGTAGGGTCAGGCCCTGGAGTCATTGCTCATTTCAGAGAAGGCCGGAACCAAAGGTCTAACCGTAGGAACTAAAACGAAAACCTCAAGACTCTCAAAATAAAACCTAGTGACCCTGGATTAGCCAGTGCCCCTTAAAGCTGAGGACCAAAGCTAACAAAAGACAACCCTGACTTCATCAAAATGGAAAGACTGTTCATAAAGGGTTTCATGAAGAAAGTGAAAGACATCCCAGTCTCCAAGGAGATACTTCAGGCCATATCAGGATAGTCCCCAGCCTGTGAATGACCACCAGGGTGTTCTCAGAGTCTGTGATGACTCAAAGTATCAGCCAACCCCTTAAAAGGTCTAAAAATTCCCTCCCAGGGTCCTAACCAGTCACTGCTTGTCCCTCCTCAGTCTGCCCCAGCCACAATGCCCTCTGACGCTCTTCTCACACCAGGGCCCTCCATGACAGCATCTCCGCTCAGCTGCTCTGTCTGGGGCTCCCCTCCCTATGACATCCTGACCTGGAGGCAGCCCGGAAGCCCTTCTCAGCTCACCACACTCAGTACTGTCCTGGCACTACCTGACTAATCTCTGTGGCACTTTCGATCACGTCACATAAGAGCCACTAGCCTGCTTCCTTCCTTGTCTGTTTTCCTGCATAAGGATTCAGACTCCCCATGGGTAGGGACCAGTCCGTTCTCAGCTGTGTTCCTCTGAATGGAACTGAACGCACTTCATAAATATGTGCTGCACGAGTGCATTATAAGATGAATTCAGGAAGACCGGTGGCTGCCATTTCCCAACTTGTACACTGAAGAAAAGAAAATGTGGCTACCAATCTAGAGTCTGAGCACTCAGTTTCCTAGGTTGAAGATCTGCCTGCCTATATGGAGTAACATGGGCAGTACCTCGCTCGACACTGCGAGGAGTACTTGACAGGCATCACACCTTGCCAGCTATGTTCTCATTGAAGGTAAGCACTAGGAGGCAGTACTCAGTGTTAGCACTATTTGAAGACGTCACTCGAATGTCTAGCGAACATCTCAAGATGATCAGAAAGGGTGAGTGACAGCGTGTGGCCCCGGGTGCTGCTGTTCTGAGCCTTGAGTACTTATGCATATTAGCTATTTTAATGCTCCCTGCCCCTGAGGTAATCTGAACATGCCCCCACCTTCAGAGACATGGGAAATTAAATGACATGTAGAAAGTCACCCAGTCCCTGGGGAACCAGTTAGAAACCCGTCACTCTGCTCTGAACAACTGTGCAGGATGTCACAACGAGGAACCAAGAAGTTAAAGGTGATGTGGTCCAGGGAACCAAGAGCAGGCTCATTCTTGATGTCGATGTTGTTGATGACTGCTCAGAAGACTCAAGGGAACTGAGAGAGGAGAAAGTTCCAGAAGCAATACATACAACGCAACCAGTCCTAAGAGATACTTGCAGGGAGATCAATAGCTTTCCTATAAGCCAGTGAGAACTACTTTAAAAATATTCTAGAAAGTAGAGCTCATCTCCCAAGGCAGGCCTCAATGTAGGACACACAGAAGCAACCCCACCAGCCAAGGAGAGAACCTACACAAAGGAAACGAGGCTAACATTGCCAGCCAGCAACCAAGTGAGCCAAGAACTCCGTGTTTATGAATGTGCACCATGGGTCACAGAGGTGTCCTGTCTGCCGCAGAGCAATCGGAGAGTGGCCGGAATTCAGGCAAGAGAATCAAGAGCATTCTGGAAGCCTCACCACAATCAATTTGGTGAAAATAAAGTTTGTGAGTGAAGAAGCACAGACTATGAATCAGTGAGAACCCCCTTAAGACCCAGAGTGCCAGGTCCACATTGGTTAGAGCAACGAAACACACTTCAGTGCAAGAACGCTTCAAGCTGGTGCAGCCCTACTAAGCACCACTGGGTCCCTAGCCCTCATGGAGCGTAGTCAGTGACGTGTGCTGAAATGATAATATTTAGGACATGTTGCAGCAAAAGAAACACATTGTTAAAGTTGATTTTGCCTATTTATTTTCTAACACTTTAAAATGTAGCCACCAGAAAGTTTAAAATCACATCTGTGGCGTGCGCTACATTTATACCCTGCGCAACTGGTCAAAAGCATATAGAAATGTATGTTATTTTCTAAAGGTCAACTTTAGCGTAGGCATTTTAAATGAGTCTGGGAAAGATCTAGTCATTAAATGCCGAAAGAATAATTGAGTGTCTGGGAGCAGGAGAAAAAGGATTTGATGCTTTAGATACGTATTTATTTATTTTAGCTGAATTTCAAGATAAGGCGGAACGCAACAGTGGATGCAATAGAAGAAAACAGACATAGTTATAATAGTCCCTGGGATGAGGGGGCTTTGAGCACAGCGTTAAAGATGAGGAGCGTTAAAGGTGAGGAGAATGGTTTCAATAAGCCCAGCCACATAAAATAACAAATCCCACGCGTCCACTCACAAAGCCAAGGTTCAAGGACACTTGAAACATGAGCAAATACCTCCCACAAATGTGAGAAGGGAGGGTGGCCTGGTATTAAGCAGGCTCACCAACCTGGGACAGAAGGATGATCCAGTCAGGAAAAGTGCCAATCACATGAGCCGCCAAACTCACAAAAGGAAAATTAGAAACAAGAGGAGCCTTAGGAAAGAGATTCAATCTCAATAGTAATCAAAGAAATGCAAATTAAAACAGCCACTGCCAAGGGTGAGAGAATGTGCGTCGAGGCGCTGGCACTCAGTGGTGTGATCTTCTCGGAGGACAATTTGGCAACACACACAAAAGGTTCAAAATGCACGAGTGCTATTTCTAGGAACCATCCCTGGAAGATAATCAGAGATGCACAGACAGAAGTTCCAATAAGAGTCCATTGTATCTCTGTGTATAATCAGCCACAAACTGGCAGTTACCTCCGCGTTCTGCATCGGGGCCTCGTCTCGCTTGAGTAAGTGATAGCGGCGCCCTGTGAGCTAGCGAGCAAGGGAGCGAGGGAGCGGCAGGGGCTTTTGAACAGGGACCGGATGAAGGCGGTGGCAGGAAATCCAGATCTGCCTCGTTCCAACATATCTTGGAATGACAAATAAAAATTTTGAAGAAAAATAAAGCGCTAACAGCTCTGGAAGCACTTCAGCAGGCAGGATAGTTGCGGAATAAAGGAAGGAAGGGTCAGACGGCAGAGTGGATAAGACTGGAAAATAAGCCTGAAATATGCCCCAGGGACAGACAGCTACTGGTCACCAGGGTGTGGTGGGGACACTCACTGACCTGGGAGGATGCTCACTCCAGGCCAAGCACACAGGAAGAATACATTGCTCCTGGCCGCAGAATTTTTCACACTTGCTAGGAAAACCATCACGACTGAGCTTGATGCTAACACTGGTTTCTGGGCTTTGCCCTCCCGAAGTGGTTTGTGTGTGGAGGACTTGGTCCTCTGTGTGGCTGTGGTAGGAAGTGATCAGACCTTGAGACATGAGGCCTGGTGGGAAGTAATTATGTCCTGGAAGGTGTTCATTTCAGAAGGAAGAGATGCAGTCCTCAAGAGAGGGCTGACTAGCCATGACTGGCCTTCTCACACCCTCAAGTCTGCAGTGAAGCTCTCAGAAGCCTTTAGCTGATGTTGGTGCCACATCACTGACCCTCTGGAATGATGAGTTGGGTAAACAATTTTTCTTTATAATACACTCGGTCATGGGTGTTTTATAATAGCAATAGGAAAATGGACTAACTAAAGTTATGGCTGACTTTTTACTTTCCTTTTTCCCCCCTTTCTTATTTTGTCAACTTTCTGCATCAAGAACCTTATCAACATGACAGTTAGAAAATAATAATTAATATTTTAAAAGAAATACACATGAAGAGTCACTGTAGCCTTATAACTTCTCTTCTTCATGAATGCAGGGTTTCTTGGCTTCAGGTCTGTTTGTCCTCATTGGCCCTGAGGACTGTGACCACCCCACTCTCTTCTAAAAAAAAAAAAAAAAAAAAACCCTTCCATGGCTCCCTATAGCTGACAGGAAGCTTGGCTTCCTCACAGCTGACTCTCCCAACCAAATATTCACTATTTCCTGGAGGCTCTATCCAACATCTCCATTCCATTCCTTTCGCACAGGCCCTGGGGCTCCCGAAGCCGGGCAGATGGGCCTTGGGGGAGAACTCGCAGCCAGAGTGTACCAGAATAGCTGTGGAGAACCTACACACATGCTGCCTGTCAGCCCAGAGGCCGTCTGAAGTAAGGCATGCTGGGAGCAGGGTGCGAGCAGGTGTGGTGGGGCGTGCTGGTCTCTAAGATCTGGGAACTGGGGGATAATAAAATGGCATGCTGAAACAGCATGTCAAGAGTTCCGGGGGTCTGGAAGGAAGTGCCAAGAGATGGGCTGCTCGGCACACACCCTACTTGCTTCTGGGGTGAAGTGGGAGTCAAGGATGCTTGCCAAAGCCCCCCAGGCTTTTCTCCGCCAAGAGGCAGACAGAGCCTGAAGATCCCATAAACACCTGCTAAGTCTTGCCTGTCACACCCCGGCACGGCACTCACCCTTCCCTTGGTAAGTCCAGGAGGAGTCCCTGAGAGAGCTTAGAGGGTGGTAAGGGTGGCCCAGAGACTGTCTCAAAGGCAGCACACTCTGTTCCTCACCTTGGTCTGGAATCCTTGTGGCCCTTGCCTGACTGACCCTCACACAGCTACCCCACCTCTGCGAGCAGAGACTAGTTGGCCCTTTCTTTCTGGTTTAGAGCAGAGGGCCCTGAGGTCCTAGAGGAGTGTTAGGGAGGACCATCTGCCAGATCTAGGGGCTTTCCTCACCATGATTGCCAGCCACATCCTCAAGTCCTGGAGTGGAAGGAGGACAGCCACACACCAGCTATGCCTGGGCAGGTCCTCTGACACAAACCAAGGCATCCAGCAAAGAATTACTCTGACTTCTCTCCAGACGTTCCAGGGTTGTCCACTGCCACCTGTGTGACAGGCATTGAGGGATGGTCATTCTGAGGGGGACGGCTCTTCCCAGGTGTGGACTCTCACTGTGAGGGGAAGGGTATCACAGAGAACCCACTGGAGGGTGACATCCATGAGGTACATTAATAAGAAACTAATTCCATAGGAAGCCCTGTGTCCACCCCAGTGGGGTCATAGCAGAGTCTGAAGGCCTGAGGTCCCTCCCACTGGATACTCCATCCTCTAAATTAGGCTCCAGGGAAAAGCCACTGACAGACCCCTGTCCCAATCTTCCATCAGCAGTTCACCAGGTGTACCCGTCCCCAGCAGTGTTCTCGCCACACCCAGGAGTTCGGTCCATGAGCAGACAACAATCTCACATTTTCTAGTGTATGTACTGTGAATATAGCACTACTGGGCTTCAAACATCACAGCCTCCATTCAGACCACACTGTAGTGAACAATGGACCTCTGACCTCCAGCATGCCAAAGAGGCTGTGGCAACAGCCACCCTGGTGTGGGCAGGCCATTAGAGTTGATCCTGGGAGGTGTCTCACAGGACTTGTTCCCTTGCGAGCCAGAGTTGGGGGCATAGAGTAGATGCATGCCTGGGCTGCAGTCATGTCAGTCAAAAGTCTCAGTTCTTCAGTTGAGAGTTAGGGTGCGGGGCAATAGGTCATCAGGACTAGAATATAACTCGTTCAACGTCTCCTCCTTTCTCCCAATGTACTGGCAAGTACTGCTGATGCACTGGTAAGCCAGTAAGTGGTAGGGTCAGAGATCAGAGGTTCTCCATGCTACTGGGCTATTTGATGCTCACTGCTACACAAAGGTTGCCAGTTTCTTGTGGTGCTCAAGTCTTAGCTTAGATGGTCACAGGGCCCTGTATCTGACTTCTGGTGTGAAGCCCAGTGATGCTACTGATGCTTCGTGGATTCTGTACCACGCTTGGGGGAATCCCTGCAGTAGGGCATAGGGCTGTCCCATCCTGAAGGCAGAGGAATCAAGTGTCAACCACTCAGAAGCTGACTACAAACCTTCTCAATGCTCAGTACTGATGTCATCCAGGAGCACCCCACGGCAAACTCCTAGTCCTTGCTGGTTCCAGTGGCTGGCTCCGAATTTTCACTGAGATGTCCCCATCACTGAGATGGCTCCCCTCCACAAACAATGTCATATTCCCCAAAGCCATCAACAAATGACAGCATGCCTTGGTTGAGGTCTGTGAGAATCTGAGCTACTGGGTTCCCCCAGCTTCTCAATGGCCCCAGTAGTTTGGGCAGGAGGCAGGGTTGGTACACACATGGAGGGTGCTGCTGGCATTCCTATCTCCCAACCTCATTTCACCATTCCTGGCACAGCCACCAGAAGAAGGAAGTGTTAGCCACCCCAAATCTGACGTACTGAGCACAAATCCTTGAGAGGCACCCCCATTGAACCTACACAAGCTAGGGAGCACACACAGAGATGGGCCGCGGAGATAGAGTGGCCACTGGTGAGGGGGCCATGTGGTGGGCAGGTACTATCTTATTCTGCATCATGCTAAAAGCCCATGCAGGGAAAGGTGATCTCAGAGACCTGAGCATACACATCCCACAGGAGAGGGAGTGAGGACAGGTGGGGAAGGAGCTTCTGCCAGGGCAGAGGTCTCTCAAAAGACCCTCTAAAGGTCTTTTAAGCTATGCTACCCATGCAATGAGGCCCGTTCCTGCTAAATGAGAAGGGAAGGATTGTGATTCTCACAAAGGTGGCCCGTGGCTTCAGAGCACGGGGTGGGTCCTTCTGTCCTCTGCTGCAGACTTTGTTCCAGGATGCTCTCCAGAAGAGCAAGCCACACTTCAGAGAGGCCCGCCACCCCTGTGGTGGAGCAGATGGCCGCTTGGCCCTGGGAAAGGTTCCTAAAGGGCTCGGGAGGGCCCAAAAGGGCAGGGGCTTTGAAGAGGAAACCGCACAGATGGCTACATTCTTGTCATGGGCAGATCAAGGTCCATGATGAGTCCTGCCACTTGAGGAAGGATCTTTGGTATGGAAAGGTTACCCTTGATGGTGAGATGCCACTGTGCATCTCTCAGAGTGGCCAACCCAGAGCACTGACACCAACAAATGCCAGCAAAGACATGGAGTTCAGAGCAGTGCTCCTTGTCGCTGGTGGGATGCACTCTAGGGAGTCTAGAGGTATATTCCCATAAAGCTCAACCTTCTGATCCGGCAACCAACTCTCTGGGCTTTACTCAATGGCGTTGAAAATATTATGTCCACACAAAAATCCACGCATGGGTGTTTATGACTGAATTGCTCCTAACTGCCCAAACTTGGAAGCAACCAACATGCCCTTCAGTAATGAGTGGGTAAATTGTGGTATATCCAGAAAATGGCTACCAAGCCAAGAGAAGACATGGGAGAGCAGAATGCATGTTAGCACAGTGACATAATGTTTTAGGGCAGTGAAAGTGATTTGTGTGTTCGTTTGGAATGAACAAGATGCTGGGTTCAATGCCTAGCACTGCCAGGAAAAACAGGATGTTCAAACCAAAGACGTATGCTTATGTGAGCCTGCCTAAGCACAGACTGTACACCACTGGCTTGAACTCTAACAGAGTCTCTGGGCTTTGGGTGAACATGAATCAAGGTCAGATCCTCAGGTATAGTGACGTTACTCTGTGGAGGGGGCTGTGGTGGAGGCTGGGCAAGAGTGTGGGGAGGTTAAATCTCATGGCTGTGTCCCTGGGAGGGGCAGCTTCAGGCTCATGGACACCCCTTCCCTCAGTTAAATACTCTGAGGTACTTCCAAGTCAACAGCCCAGCTCGTTTGTCTCACAGAGAGAAATGGACTCAGAGGGAGTGATTTGTCAGAGGTGGCTTTGCTGGTCACTTGTGTCCTGTGGAGATGATGGGCTAATAGTCACAAGAGGCTGGCAGTAGGGCTAAGGACAGGGGGCACAAGTGAGAGCCAGGAGGGATGGGTGCAGGACTACAGAACTGACAGAGACACTAGCGATGTGCAGCCCTCTAGCTGGAACGTTACAGCCCAGCGAAGCTGCTGAAAGTGGAGAATCCAGTTTAGGGAACCTAAAACTTATAAATACTTAAAAAAAATGTATGTGTATCATCCCAGCACTTGGAGGAAAGGGGGCAGTGAATTGAAGGCCACAGCTACACGGTGAGAACCTATGTCCCCAAACCAACCAAACCAACAGACCAAAACAAAACGGGGGAGGGCAGACAGCTTAGTCAGTAAAGAACGTTTTGTGCAAGCTTGAGGGCCCGGGTTTAGGTCCCCAGCACCCATGTAGAATGTTCCTCTGCAGGGAGATGGAAACAAGTGCATCCCTGGGCTTGCTGCTAGCCAACCAGCTGAATCTATAAGCTCTGGCTTCAATGAGAGATCCTGTCTCAAAAACACAAGGTGGAGAGTGAGGAATGAGGGAGACAGCTGACATTGACCTCTGACTTCCATATGCATACATGTGCACATACATATACACGAACACAGACAGATGGACAGACAGACAGACAGACACACACACACACCCCATGGGGAGTGGGGTGGGGCGTGGAAGCAAAAACTCTCCTAATAATTGCAAGAAATAAGAACCTGTATTGGAAGCCTGAGAGGTGATAACCCCAGGACCATGTCCACAAACACTAGGTCTGACACACAGTGTGGCCACATTGTCATTCTTTGTGTGGATAGCTATATGTTCCCAGAGCTTGCCTCCTGAATTCCTCTGGTAGTGAATGACCACTGGATGGGCACCACCATATGGGTGTTGGGTCTTTTAATTTCACCTTTGCTGTCTAAACCTCTGTCTCCCAGAGCGACATCTGCTCTTACACAGGGGAAACCGGCTGCTGTGAACTGAAGTAAACATGTGGCACTGCAGCATTGCTTGAAAAGCCAGGCTTATGGATGAGACTGCCGGGTACTGAGTCATTCCTTTTCCGGCTCTACAATCTCTCATCTGGAGAGGGCACGGCTGCAGCGCACTTGGTCTTTCTAGCCACAAATCCTTCATTTGTCTGAGCCAGATCCAGAGCTGCCTGGGGCCATTGGGCATCAGCTTTGACTCATGGGGACTGTTGTGTAGCTTATTTCCTTTAAGATTAAACATTTCATCTTAGAGGAAATCTTCTTAGGATACAGGATATTCTATGGGGAGGTGGAACATTTCATCCTGCGCAGAAACTCTTTGAGATCAGAAAGCAAACTTCGTAAACGCTTCAGGAAGTCCCTAAAATTGAACAGACGCACTGGGTCCCCTCCCTGCCCAGGCTTATATAAGAATGAGAACTGCTGAGCAGTGACCAGCACACCTGCCTAGAAGAGGCTCAAGCCTGGAAAAGGCCCTGACCCCTTAAGCTGTCTGCAGGCTGTGCAGGGCGCTCCAGGTTTCCAGCCTTCACCAGCTGTCTGCCATGCTGTATTAGGCTTTGGTGACTGCAGCTGCGTTTGAGTATTTCTGCTCCCTATAACCTCATAAGTAACTAAGGACACTCACTGGATCAACAGTTGGTCATTAGTGGTATCCTCAGCCTGTCATGGGTTTCCTGTCTGGAGTAAGTAGGTTCAGATCTCCCAGGTGTATTGCCACACAGTAGGCTTGCAGGAGCAGTTGGTGCCATGGCTGGAATGGCCTCCAGCCTCTGCCTGGTCCATAGCACCAGACTACAGTGATGAACTCTGGAATTATACCCCTTCCTCCCATCTCAGGCTGGCTTTCCCTTTAGGTCCCTCCCACTGCGACTACCTGGAACAGAAGTGCTTAACACTGCCAACCGACTGGTTCCCTGAAAGGAACCCAGTTTCCCCTGCACTCCCGAGAAGCTGTTAGCCCTTGGCTAGGGCCCAGCGACTGCTCTCTAGTGGTACAGCCCAGACACCTGGCCAGGATGCCCAGGTTCTCAGGCAGAGAGGAGTCAGCTGGGCTGAGTGCTTTAATCAAGGAGGGTCCTTGACAGCAATGCCACCAAGCCACATCCTGTGTTCTGGAGACTTCCCACTGAGATGCCGAGACTACGGCAGACAGTCCTGACAGCGCTGTGTGACAATGTTTGATATGGCATCAAACTGCCAGCACCTGACTCCAGGGAGGACAGTGTCACTAGGGAGGACCATGTCAAAGCAAAAATAATGACCAGGAGCTGAGGTGCAAGGCACAGCCATCTGCCCTCTGGCAGCCTAAGTTTCCTCGTCTGCAATATGGGAGTCATCACCTCACCCTGTAGGGCAGGATCCTTAGGAAGGAAGGCGGGGGGCCAATAATATGATGAGGGCAGAGGAAGGCAGAGTGAGGGGAGGAGCTTAGGGATGTCAAAGCCCTTGATGGACAGCCAGGCTGACCTTCTGCACGCTTGAGACCTGCGGTTCTCAAGCTGTGGCTCTGGACTCCTTGGGGAATCAAATGACCCTTTCACAGGGGTCACCTAAGACCATCAGGAAAATACAGGTATTTATTTATATTATGATTCATAACAGTAGCAAAATTACAGTTACAAAATAGCAACAAAAATAATTTGTTGGGGGGTCGGGATTCGCCACAACGTGAGGCACTGTGTTAAAGGGTCACAGCCTTAGGAAGGTTCAGAACCCACTGCTTTAGACCAAGCTCTGTGAGTTTCAGATCTCAGAGGCAGTTCCCACGTCACTCTAGGAAGTCATGCCTGTAAAAGAATTGATGTCTGAAGCAGCAGTCAGGACTTTGTAATTCATTTCTCCTCTCTCTCTTTAATTTAAATTTCTTTCTTTCTATTTATTTTATTTATTTATTTTTCTTTTTAAAGGCAGGGCCTCATGTATCCCAGGCAAGCATTGATTTTGCTGTGTAGCAGAGAATGGCTTTACCCTTCTGGTGGCCTTGGCTCCATCTTCCTGGCACTGAGTCACAAGTGAGCATCACCGGGTGGTTTATGTGGTTCTGGGGTGCAATCCAGGGCTTCATGCACACTAAGCAGGTACTGTTCCACTGTCCCACTGTCCCACTGAGCCACGCCCCACTGGCTTGAACCATCTTTTGTCACCTTGGGGGATGCTTTGAAACCTGGAACGTTGCCCCTTCCCTGCTGTGGACCTCAATTTCCCCTTCTACACAATAAAGAGATTAGGAGCGGCTTCTCTAAGGACATTTAGGCTCCTACAGCCAAAGATGCTATTTGAGCAGGCACCCCTGAATCACCGCAGGGTTTCTTACTCACTGGGAGCCCTGTCATTGCTCTATAAAGGAGTCTCCCAGCAAGAGCCTGTTTGGGGCTTGGCAGAGAGTGGTTCCCACTGGAGGTCAAGGTCCCTTTGGTCCTCATGGAGGGCCTTGCCTGGGAACGCACGCCTGGCTCAGATCACCTCCAAACACTTCCAGCTCCTTTCTGTGCAGGGCTTTACTGGTCACAGTGCCAGTTCACACAGGCACAGGGAGGTATTGGGGGGGTGTGGGGGGGTGAGGGTGGCTGTCCTTATTTTACTTCCGGGAATTGGAACCACAGCTCAGAGGGAGCCTTTCTAGGTTCTCACAGGCAACTGCTGAGTGACTGCTGAATAGAGAAAGAGATCTGTGGAACAGGTGGGGGGTGTGGGGTGTGTGTGTGGGTGGGTGGGGAGGAAGCAGAAGCCAAGATGGCGATACCCAGCCCCCATCCCTTTCAAACTCTGCTAGAGCCCAGGACACAGCTTCTCTCAAGGCTCTGCAGCTTGCCACTCTCCAGTGTAAGCCTCCCTGACCTATGGCCCACAGGATGCCTCGAAGCCTCCCTGTGATTGGACCGGAAGGAGATTCCAAGTGGGAAGAGGAAAGGAGGTGGAGGAGATGTCAGAAAAAGAAAACAGCAAGGTGCCCAGATGGGAATCTTCTAGCATCCTAAAAGTGGACCAGCTGTTTTGGAAGTTAGTTCTTTTCATTTTTAATAGCTTATAACTTTACTTTTAGAAAGATATTGACAACACGCATGCCTAGGCCCAAGAGGAGGCTGTGAGGCGCAAGGCTGTGAACACTCCCCATCCCTGGTCTAGTTCCATGAGCTAAAATGCACCCATGTGCGTGCGCATGCGACCTTACTAAACAGGGGTCCAATCAAGGTCTCTGGGACCCACTGCAGAGCAAATGAAAAGCAAAACTTTCATTTCATATATGGTATGAAGTCACTGGGGCTTAAATGGATCTGTTGAGAAGCGTTCTAGATGGATGAATGCTACAGCAAACGCCCCTGGGGGGAGAGAAAGTCAGAATGGGGGGGGGGGTTAGGAGCAAAGAGAGCAGAGGAAGTGGGGAGAGAGAACAAGAGAGAATGAGCGGGGGTGATACAGACTAAGGGGAGAGGAAGATGGTGAGGGAAGGAGGGGCAGAGAGGTTATGGGAGCTAGATACTGCGACACATGTATGTAAATGGCCTAGTGAACAATCCCACTTTAAACGCGGGCTGGGAGTACCTCGGAGAAGCGCTGCACGTCCTGCGTGAGTGTGCCCACGCGCCGCCAGCGGAAGTGCTTCAGCAGCTTCAGGATGGCCGGGTTCACCGCGTTGTCTGAGGGCACCGTCCGGAAGAAATATGGGTACTTCTTCTTATCCGCAAGAACAGGCGTGGTGGCGGCGAAGGAAAGCTGAGGAAACGAGAGAGGACATGGTCTTTATAGGCAGGCATTTCTCTCTTGGCACAATTCGTTTCATTTATTTTAATTATGTGAATTGTGTGTGTCTCTGCATAGGTGGGCATATGGGTGCAGGTGCCTGAGGAGGCCAGAAGAGGGCGTCAGATGCTCTGGAGCTGGAGTTACAGGCAGATGTGAGCTAGGAATCAAACTCTGGCCCTCTGCAAGGGCCGTCTTAAAGAGAACTTGGAAAGAATGTAAGATAAAGGGAAGGGATAGGATGGGCAGTGAACTACATCTCCCCAAAGGAATGGAACCGTTAATACTGTGATCTGTTTCAATCCAGAACTTTCTCTGTGATCAGTGTTTTTATCACATTGTTCTCTGCACACAAATGATGGGTTTCCCGTGTAGGCAAGGAACCTTCCAGTCTGAAATTCTTTGTCGCATTTTATTATTAGCATCATCGTCTAGCATATGAGCACATAAGCTTTTCTGGGGACGTTAAAATTGTTTAGCTTGCCATGTTGTCTGCTGCGTTAGTTGTCATTCTCACATGGGCATCTTGGTACATAGTGTTTCCCTTCTATATTTGAGGGTATTTCTACAAGATAGTCTGTGGGGTAAATGTTTTCAGGTAATGACCTGAACATGTGGTACAACCAGCAGAATGCTTGCCTGGCATCCGTGAAGTTGTAGCTCAAATCCCCAGCAATGCATAAATGGCAGGAAGCCTGTCAGACTTGCACTCAGGAGGTGGCAGATCTGAAGTTCAAGGCTATCCTCAGCTACATAATGACTCTGAGACCAGCCTGGGCTACCTGAGATTCTGTCTCAAAAATAAAACAAAGTAAAGGCTGCAAACCTTTAATATCTTCATATTTAAATAATTTAAAAAGATTCCTCCCACATTGCATATATGCTAGTCAGAGATAATTAAAGGTCCAATCTCACCACAATCTTGTTAACAGGGAAGACGCACCCATTTTCTATGTAATTTTATAATGAGCTATCACAGAAGTGGGATCTGTTACATTCATGGTTGCATATACTGTTGGGTGGCTCCTAAGGAGTGGGTCCTATTTTAGGAAGTGCTTTTGCATGCCTTCATCTATGAGTAAGATGCTGGTCCTTTTACATTGATTTTAAAGGAAGCATTTAAAATGCATAGCCTTCACACTCAGGCTACCATGGCTGCAGCAAGCCTCATGTTGTTTGTCCTTACACGTGGTATTTTAATTTACACCCGGCAGTCAATCTGTCCATCCTTCCCTGTATTATTTCTTTGTTTTCTTTTAAGTGCCAGTAAGTTGTTAAATTGGATTTTAATTATCTGTCCAGCTTAAATGTCACCACTTCCAAAGGCTCCCTCTGATCTCTGCTCTCCTCCCCTCAGACTCCTCCTCTTCAGAAGGAAGCAGCAACCTTTTTTGATCCTTGCAGGGAGATGGTGGGGAAGCACTTCTCATTTGCATTATCTCCAGGGGACAGAGGCTGTGCCTCCTCCAAGGTCTGGGAGCAATCTGTAGTTTCTCCCTGGATGGAGATAGCAGTTAACCTTTGTCTCTTAACCTTCTTTGCCTGTCTGTAAAAGAAGTGATCCTCTATATCAATGAAGTGATTGAGGCCTCTAATCTTCCATTTATTAATAGTTTGTGCTTGGTCTTTTGGTGTCACCTGTAGTCTTTCACCACATAGAAACGGGTTTGGGGTAGGGAGATGGCTCAGTGAATAGAGGTGCTTGCCACCAAGCTGGACAAAGCTCCATCCCAAGGACCCACATACTACAAGAAGAGAACTCCTAATCCTGTACATACATGTGCCTGCATGTATGCACGCATGTGTGTGTGCGCACACGCGTGCACACACACACACACATGCACACACGCAACACACTCACAAACAAACAACACACACATGCACACAAACACATGTGCACGCATATACAAATTTCATAAAAGATTTTTAAAGGAAAAATTTTTGAGCCATGGTTGAAATTCTCCCCCACCCCCATTTACTTTTTCAGATTTTGTGTGCTATTTAGAAAGGACTCTTCTACTCTGAGAGAATTTCTGTATGGATGCTCCCTCCCTCCCTCCCTCCCTCCCTCCCTCCCTCCCTCCCTCCCTCCCTCCCTCCCTCTCTCTCTCTCTTCCTTCCTCTTTTTGTTTTATTCTTTGATACAGAGATGGAAGGCTGAAGCCAGCTTGCTTGCCGCTGATACCTTCCCCTGCACCTTCATGTGCTGTAGCGGTAGCATCTACTCTAATCTATGTGAGCTCAGTCCAGCGCACCAAAGGACAACAGCCCTGGGCTATGATATAAAGTCTTTACTGTTGCCTTTACCAGCTCTCCATAGGGTTCCATGGCAGGCGGTGAAGATCTGTCTTTCTGATGGTCTGGATCAGAGAGCACACAGCTACTCCCTAAGGCATCTGGATGTCCTACATCCACTCTGCAGCACCCATCGACCCTATCCATTGGAGGTGATTATACAATAACCCAATGGTCTCTATGTGGAGTTAGACAGCCCCAAGAGAAACCAACTTCTAAGGTCTCTCTGGTGGTTTAAATAGCAATGGCCACAATAGGCTCATAGATTTGAATGCTTAGTCACCTGGGAGTAGCATTATTAGGAGGCCTGGCCTTGTTGAAGTAGGTTTGTCGGTGTTGCAGGAAGTGAGTCACTGGGGTTGGGCTTTGAGGTTTCAGAAGCTCAAGCCAGGCCCAGTGTCTCTCTGTCTCTTCCTGCTGCTTGCTGACCCGGATGTAGAACTCTCAGCTACCTCTCCAGTACTGCCTGCCTGCATGCTGCCATGCTTCCCGCCACGATGACAGTGAACTAAACCTCCAAACTGTAAGGCACTGCTATAAATGCTCTCCTTTATAAAAGTTGTCACGGTCATGGTGTCACTTCACAACCATAGAAACCTTAACTAAGTCGATCCCAAAGATGCTTCTAGATTGATAAGGATAATGGATATATGACTATTTAAAACTTTGTAGGGATGCTCAGGGCCAGAGGGAAGAACCCACATGGAATGGGATTCCAGCTAGACACATGGAAGCATCCTCATTCTTTGGGCTGACCACACCGAATGCCCGGCATCGGAAGCAGTGAGACTCCCTGTTTTGGGAGATATACACACAGAGGCAGGACGAAGCAGTGAGGACTGAGGGGACCCGCAGTCCATAGACCCTTCCAAACACCGCAGGGAAGATTTGCACGGGTGTTTCAGTGCACGCAAATACGCACATTTTTTTTTCTGAAAAAACATAAAACAAAACAAGAGTCCATGGCTTTATCACATTCACAAAGAGCGCCCTACAATGCAAACGAGATCCGCACACCCGCTTGCCAGTGGCACATTGACATGTGGGTCCCACAGGGACCCCAAGAAACAGCAGCTTTGTCCAGTCTTGTTCAACGTAGGACTCAGAGCTTTTCTCTTAAGATTAGAATGGCATGGTAAGCCTCCCCTTCTCACCAGCTAAGAAGCTATTAGAAAAATCTGAGAGTGACTATCTGAGGCCCGGGGCATTACGTATGCCCACTGTGTTCCCCGATGCTTGGCTACTACACTTTGGGAAATACCAGTTTTCTGACGTGATCTCTGATTTGTGCTCTCGTTGATGCTTTCCCGTTAGTGTCCCATTAGTTCCAGGTCCACAATTAATTGTTGCTCGAACAATCTCCTATGTTTGCCCTGTAGGTAATTACAGTGGTTACTGTTCAGTGAACAAATGGTCCATGGTGTTGACAATGGGCTTGGAGTGCAATATGTGCCCCAGGTCTAAATCATGTTGGGTGCAAAATATTAACTGGCGATGACATTTTCTGCACCATTTGAGATAATACATACTTTGATTAGATTGCTTTACCGTTTCTTGGGCTTTAGTCTCCTAACACTTTCTTCCATGAGAAGGCTGTAGGTGTCTCTTCGTCCCACAGAATTTCAGAACTGAGCCAGTCTGAGAAATCACCTTTGCGATTCTTTATCCTGGCTGGGCACTGAGTTCAAACCACTGAGCAACTTGGTTCAAACCAACAAAACCAAACTTTCTGGGCAGAGGCTTAGCAGTAGTAGTATTTAAAACTTGGCAGGTTTTGGGGGATAAAGGGGCTTCTGTAGAGATGGCTCAGCGGTTAAAAGCACTTGTTGCTCTTATAGCGGGATAGGATTCCCAGTACCCACACATTCCCAGTACCCCAGCTCACACCTATCTGTAACACCAGTTCTAGAGTTCTGATGCCCTCTTCTGACCTCCACAGGTACTGCACACATGTGGTGCACATACCTACGTGCTGGCAAAACACCCACACACATAACATAAAAGTAAGTAAATAAACAAACAAACAAACAAACCTTAAAAAAATAACTGGAAAGCAGCTGCCCAGAAAGAGCTGAGAACCCTTGACAGGTCCGCATACCATGGTCATGAATAAGCAGATTGTTTGCCAGAAACGGTACAACCCTGAGACATCCATCAAAGCCAAGGAAAGATGGAAGCAGAACTCGAACTCAGGTCCAAAGGACTTTCTTGGCTTGATGCTGCCCATGTGTTCCTGGGGGAGCCCCAGGCCTTCCTCTGCACCTGACGATACTGGGGTTTCTGGCATTGGCACCCTGACTTGAAGGCCTACACTTCTGGGCCCCCTGCCTTATTTCACACAGCCAAATTAGTTTCTGAGCAGTCGGTGGTGGAGGCTTCCAACAAATCCCAAACCACAGACGGATTGAGGAGAGGACTTTAAATCTTAACTTATAGCTTTGTTTCATCTAGTTTCGCTGCAACTGTTTTGAGCATTTGGCCCGTACAGTACCTGCTTTGGGAGCCTGTGGAAATCTGGTTTGGTGGCCTTTTATAGAATCAACTTTTGTAAAAGTTCCACAGAGGCAGGGAAAACGATTCAATCTTAGATGTAAGCTGCGGAATTCTTTATTAGCCTACTAATGCATAATAGATACAACCGCCTAATTACATTACTATTGTGTGCTCTGTGCCTTTGTTTACTTCATCTATCAAAGGCGGAGAGGCTGTTACACTTCCTTCCCGTTTTTGTCTCTGAGCAGCTTGTGCGTGAGTTTCAGCAGGTTTGGCTCTGTTGCCTTTGAATTTATGTTGTTTTGAGCATAAACGTTCATCACAATTGTGTCTTTATTTTTCAGCCATGCATATCCTTGCCTAGTGTGAACAGCAGGTACTTAATAGATATTCACGGACTGCACCAAGAACTGAAATATTTATAAAGGCAAAATAAACCTCTGTCACTTACTGCTTCTTGTGCTACATCTTCCTTGATAGCAATGACATTACCCTTATTAACTTATGGTTATGTTTGCCCATCATAGCTTTGAGCTCCTTTTATTTATACTCTACCAAGATTACTATATCTATCTATGTAGATCACATAGACAGACAGACAGACAGGCAGACAGGCAGACAGATGCTTCCAGGAGGCACCATGTGGCTAGAGGTACAAGCATATACACTTATTACTGCAATAAGCACTTGATCATGCATTTCTTGTCTCATTGCCTCTCATGATCTTTTTATGTTCCATTTCATTTTCTGGGCTTCCATTGAAAGTAGAGCTTTGTTTTCATTGCCTTTCTGGTTGTATGAATTTACCTGGCTCCAGGTATCAGCCTGAAGGAGCACCTCTTGGTATCTTGAAGAAAGGAAGAAGTTGTAACCTTACTGACCTGGCTTAGCCCTCTGCTGCCTTGACACAAGGCTAAACAGCTGGGTAGAAAACTCTTGGCCAACATCTTCTCTTTGTGAGTGCAGAATGAGGCAAAGAAGGCAACTGGAGCAAACCCCATCACTCTTCCCTTGTGGGTGCCTGGCTTTCTTTGCCTATGGGTCTGAAAGATTGTTTTTCTTTGTTCTTGGAACTTAAACACTTTGCCAGCAGAGATCTGGGTGTGGCATTCTCAGTTTGGTATGGGATATAAGAAATTCTTCAATTGATACATTTAAGTCTTCAAAATATGCAAATATAAAATAAGTATACTATGTTTTAAATATTTAATATTGTATATAGTTTTTGTGCACCATAATCTATGATATATTACGTGTGTTATATATGTCTGTATATATGTATATAGCATATGTGTCACATCATGTCTGCCTCTTATATAATATCCCTCTACAACCCTGTCTTTCCTCTGGAACACCTAGTCATCGGAACCATCGTTTTATTCTCTAATCCTTATTTGTTCTATTTTCTCTTGTGGTTACAGCTCTTGGTTCTGGTCCTCGGTGTGGTGGAAGAGCTTCTCATTTTATTCGATCTGTATTTTATTTGTTTGTGAATCAGGATAACACTGGCCTTGAACTCCTGATCCTCTTGCCCCAGCCTCCCATGTGCTGAAGGACTTAACCCATAGTCTTATTACGTATTATCTTTTACTGTTTTCTGGTAATACAGCTGTATCATCCTTGCCTCAGCCTCTCGCGACCTGTTTCCTGGCAGAGTCTGAGCCTCTAACTCTCCAGTTCCCAACTGATGAGCACAGAGAGTCCTAACCGTAACTCTCCAGTTCCCAACTGATGAGCACAGAGAGTCCTAACCGTGCCCACCGTGTACTTGTCATCCTGGGGATCAGCGGGGTGATCAGCTGGGATCACTTGGCTCAGACAGCCGGGGACACTGAAGTGTCCACACTTGCAGCGTAATGTGGGATGGGGACAGGAACAGCATGGTAGCACTGTCTGAGGCCTTGCCTTTGCTCTGGCTTCACGGTGGCTACTCTGTGGCACACAACTGTGTAAACTGAAGTCTTGATGCTGGGATTCTAGGGGGATCTGCCGTTGCTCACAGAGAGACATGCATACACATACACAAATGCATACATACAGGCACATACAAAAAGGACACACAGGCACACATATATACATAAACAAATACACACAATCACACCCACACAGAGAGGCATAAATATATATACATACACAAATACATACAGTCAGACACACATATACACACACACACACACACATACACACACACACACAAACAGAGAGAGAGAGAGAGAGAGAGACAGACAGACAGACAGACAGACATATCAGAGTTGGTGGCGGCAGGGTTTGTTGCCGTTCTGGACACTAGAGAGCATCTAGATTAAGCAAATCCTAAACTTGCCTCATAAAGTAACAATTGCCTTGAAGATCAGCAAATGTTTCCTCTCTTCCCTGAGTTAGAGTTAGAGACCCCCTCAGTTACATGGTCAGGAAATTGTAACATGGTTTCTCTACCTCAAGCGGCCCATCACTGGGTAACTAAATGTCTTTTCCCCTTCATTGTCACGTGTCCTTCTGAATTCAAATAGATAATAAATACCCAGAAGAGTGATGGAGAGAGGGTACTGCATTCTGGGAAGCAGGATTTTTATGGCCCAGAAAAAAACAATCCTTATTGCAGTGCATGATGGGAACTTAACATCCTCTGTTGATCCAGGTAAAAAGTAAATAGACATCAAACGAATTGCTAGGATCCCACGTGCTGTCTCTCCTCATGGAAAGCATGGCCCTGCTTCAGAAGTAGCAGCTATTTTCCAAATGACGATTCTGTGCCCATGTGACATAAACCACACAAGGTCAGGAAGCAAGATGTGGAGCTGGTCTGATGGTATTTTTTGGTTCTTTTTCTGCAGCCTGGCGTAGAGCCTTGAGCCTTGAGCAGAGGTAGGCAACCACCTGGGGCTTACCCCTCCCCAGAGATGTGATGGAGCTTGGCGGAGATAACATGCTCTGGGTTACTTAGAAGGGAGTTTATCTCTCAGCTACAGACATTTCCACGGAGGCTGTGGATCGTTCTGGTAAATTCTGGGGTATATACACCTAACTACCGGAGTGGCACGTGAAGGAGGCTAGGAGTGTTCTCTCCAGTGGGAGATGTCTGGCAGTAGAATGCCTCTCGAGAGTTTAGGGTCTGTGTGGGGAGCTGGTCACTGTTTCAGCAGTGAACCCCTCCCCGCCCCCCCCCCCCCCCCCCGATTGGAGGTGGAAGTGGAGAGTGACAAAACCTCAAGGACACTTAAGAAACCAGAAGACTGGAGCTCTCCATCCCAGAGGCCAGAAGGGCGAATCATCGACATGAGAAGCTGCTGCCCTTCTCATCTCTGCAAGGATGAGCTGGACCAGAGATTTCAAAGGTTCCTGGCAGCCAGAGAAAATGATGAAGGACCTTGTGGTTTGGAGGGGGGAGGGTGGTTTGTTTTTTAAAACACGATTTAGTTAGACAGTTGCCTTGCACCTAACTCCTCTGCGGATCGTCCAACCTCACTATCTTTATTAGATTCCAAGCCACTGACAAATTCTGGTCTGAATGCCATTGCTTTTTACCTGGTCTGGGGCACCTGTACTGAGCTCTTCTGCAGATGTAAACCATCCCTAGGACTTGGGGTTAGCAGGGGTGGCCACGGTTGCTAAGAGCTTGGGAGGCAACTTGCGCCAGGTGGGAGGGGAGGCATGATGGAGGCTTGCTCTTTTCTCTGCTAGGTTTAATCTTTCGCTGTGGGTTTGCTGGCTGTGCCCGTAATTAAATGAGGGAGGTGTTTGTCATCCTGGGTCCCTTTCAGCCCGAGCTGAATGCAACACAACTTTCTCAGGAAGCTTCTGCCAAAACAGTGTTTGTGGCTGGAGCCAGGACACAGACAAAGACACCGGGCATGCGCACTGGGAACTGGGGGCCACCTAGGGGCAGTGCCAGGCCGCCACTGCCCTCGAGCCCCGGGCCAAGGCTGTTTGGAAACTAAGTGCTTCAATTTCAATGTCGTGAAGATTCGTGTGGTACAGAGTGGCTGCACAGTGTCCCCGAGTTAATGAGGGAGAATGAATGTCTGGCACGCTGGTGCGTTCTGCTTGAGGCCAGGTTCCCACAGAGGCCTTTGGGGTACCGTGCACGTGTATTAAATCCGAGTCGGAAGTGGCCTGGGCTACAGCCACCCGGGGAACCACATTCCTCTTGCCTGCTAGTGGGGTTGCCTTTTCCTCAATAAGTAACACCCAACCATTCAACATATGCCTCTCACCTTCATAGCTGGTCCTCCCTACATCCCACCCCAACCCTGTGGGAACTCAGAACAATTAGAAAGGGAGGCAGAAGAGGCACTGTTGTCTTTGTTTCCTCTGGGAGAAACTGGCTTGAGAACTGGACTGCATGAGAGAGTGTAAGGCTGGGCGTTGCATTCGGATGCTTCGATTCCTTGGTGTTATTGTACGAGGAAGAAGAAGGCACGCAGGAAGGACTGGGTGTGTGTGCATTCTCACTGAAAGTGCAGAGCAACCCGGGGAGGCAGCTGCAAGTGCCCACCGAAGTCTTTGCATGTGGAGACTGAGTTCACAGAGGTTACACACTGCTTCCCCGTGGTCACTCAGCAAGCAGAGCAGGGGGAGAGACTCCATAGTTCCCACAGTCCCTCCTCACAGACTGCCATGCTATGTCCCGTGACCTAAAATCTTTCCCAAATACATTCCCTTCTTCATGATTGTTGTGTGTTCATGTGTGTGTGCACACATGCACGGGCATGTGAAC